>NW_020664419.1:53724461-53854726 GCF_002925995.2 Terrapene triunguis | reverse complement strand
AATAAATTTGTTAGTCTCTAAGGTGCCACAAGTACTCCTGTTCTTTTAACTGAAGGACAGTGTTAGAGTTGATGGGACTCAAAGAGGAAAGCTATAAGAAAGTCTGTTCTTATTTGGAAGAGAAGAATGTTAAAATTGTTAGTTTCGGTTATTAGGCCATTTCCTAATTTGATTTCCCATTCTTCACCTCCTAGAATACACATACCTCTTTAGATCTGCAAGCATGATGTTTAAAAAGGCAGAGCAGAACATCATATGTGTATAATAACTTCAATGACTGACACTCAGTAATGCATCCAAGTCATTACATGAAAATCTACCAAAATGTCTATTGAATTCAATGGGAGTAATATTTGGCTCCATGTATGTGTTAGGAAAGTGTATTCCTTTAAAAATTCCCTGAGATTATGCCAGAGCATGCTCTCTTTAACAGCATAATCCCACACGGTGACCATCAAAAGTCTGCGCTGACAAGCTAAGAAGAGAGACTGAGGTAGAACATAACTATAACTGGTCAAAAATGGAAAAATTAGTTCATGAAATTTTCAGCCAAATAAAAAATTGATAACAATTTCAGTACAAATTTCAGTTAAAATGTTGCAGAATATTTTGTGAAAAAAAGAAAATTACAATAAAAGACAAATTTTCGTAGTCTTTTCTCATAAGCAAAACTTATTTTTGACTAAAAATGAAAAATGTCATTCAGCTTTAATTTTAACTCTTACTGTGTTGAAGAAATGTATTAAGCAATGGCTGCTTAACCTCTCTTTTCTCCGCACAAACACAATGATTCTCCTCTACTTGTCAGTGGTAATGTTGCTGAAAAGATGGGCTGCTGTATTCTGAATCAACTGTAGCATTTGCATTCAGAGATACTGTTTTTGACCCATGAGCCTCTCAATGCCAACTGCAAACAGGTAACAAGAATCTCCTGATTCCGTGATGTACATTCTAGTTCACCAAAAAATATCATATGAGGACTTAAATGAACGGCAGGGTCACAATGGTCATTATTAGTGTTGTGAAATGCATGTACAGATACTATGTACAGAATTATGTATGTATGCTGAAAATATGTTCCTGAAGTCTGTGTCAAAGAGGAGTTGACAAATAGGTGAATAAACATAATTTGTCTGTCAGAAAACCTATCTCTTGGTTGGCATGTGAATTAAGCATTGTACACCAACAAAATGTATACCAACATACGATGTCAATGGGGAAATGAAATCCACAAGGAAGAAGCAGGACTCAGGAAAATAAGCTATGGGGGAATTTTACTGTCCCCCAGTTAACTTTGGGGATGTAAGTAGAAGATACCCCTTTATCCTGAACATAGGACGTAATTGGGCAGTGGAATTATGTTCATGAAAATGGGACCGCAACTAGGATTGGTTGAGATGCTGCAAAGAACATTTGGGTGAGATAAACATCTTTAGACAGAATGTTAGCCTCTTAAATTTAGTCTCTAGAAATCATGTTATGATTTTGTTTTATATCTAACCCTTTTGTTTCCATTATCCTTTCTCATTTTCTCTTGAATTTCAAATCTTTGATAATAAACTCATTGTTGTTTTCACTATAAATATATCTCAGTGCTGTGGTATTATATAAGGAGCTGATCCTGATTTGAATCATACAGGTAGGTATGTACACTGTTCCCTTGGGAACAGAAGACCTGTCATTACTAATGTTCAGTGGAGAAGGGGCTGGGGAATGCTTCAAAAGGCCTCAGGGTACACCTGTTAACCTGCAGCAAAGTAAGGGCTTGCACAGCCCAGAGGAGATTTTTTTGGGTGGCTATAATAGACTGGTGGAGTCAGAAAGCTGACACACAGTTAAGCACAAGCACATCTCTCTCTCAATGGAGGCAGAGGGATAACAAAATGACTGACAGTCCTGGGTACCCCGAGAATCATTATAGCATTGCATTACACTGATCAAGCCTGGATGTCATGAACATGTGGATTATTGTGGCAAAGTTGAAATCTGATAGAAGGGGGTGCAGTCTTCTGGCCAATCAAAGATGAAAAGTGGCATTCCTCCCCGCCCCCCACAGTTATAGCTATTCCAGTGCCTGGAAGCAGTGAGCAGGTGAGCACAGAGGTTTAGCTTAGAGCTGGTGGAGAAATACAATTCTGTTTTGTGGAGGATTTTGATATTTTGAAATTTGGTTTCATTTTGATGTGGAAAAAAAATCCAAAAATTGTAAATTCTCCATGAAAGGGAACGGAGCCTGGGCTTTGGGCCAGTCCACCTGGTGGGCCATGGATGGACAATCCATATGATGGGCTGCCCAGATGTCTGTGTTCTGTTGGAGTGCTGTCAAAATTGAACAGTTTCGATGGAATATTATGATTTCTACAAATCAGCAAATTCTGAGGAAAAAATATTTTCTCAGAAGTTTTGTGACCAGCTCTAGTTTAGGTCCATCTTAATGATCTCAAGTTAGACACCCTCAGTCAAGGGTGATCTTATTCTGCAGCTAATGTGTTCTTCATAGTCCTTCCTGGAACCCATCTGCATCACTTCAGTCTTCCTTAGATTCAGCTTGACTTTGCTGATCTCAGCCCATGCACTCTCTTAGCTGGAAGAAGGTTGTGTTTGTAACTGATTTTAGGTGATCAGGATTGTCAAGTGAAGCTCTAGGGGGGAGCGGTCTCCATAGATTCAGATAACCATCTATGTTTCTTAATGGACTAAAGAGCTTGATAGTTAAAATAGATAATTTTAAAAGAGGAGTAACACTTACCAGGATACATATAACATTGTATTGAAAGCCTGGCTTGTACAGGTCAGGGTTTGTGTTCCTAACAGCCCCATCTATGTGAGAAAATGATAGTCCAAGAGATGTGTCACAAGTGTAAACCAGGGAAACTAATAATTGTATATTGGTACAGACTGCCAATCAACAGCAATTGTGTCTTGGCATGATTAGGTCAACATCTACTCCTGACTATGCAACACTAATATCAGTCAGGCAATTATACAATGAGCTTTTGTCTTTTTAAATGATTTTCCTCTTTTTAAAAAAGTAAGAGAATGTCATGCTGATGTACTCATAAAATTAATATATAAACTACACTGACCTGAGCCATGAATAGTGAAGGCAAATATCATTCAAGCTTCTCTACAAAGTTCTGCCAATTCACATCAATCTGATTGCAAAACCCCTGCTATTTTTTTTCTTGGATGACTTCCATTGAGCAGAAATTGCCAAGGTGCAGAATTGTACCAAAATGTGTGTTGGTTCTGTGACATGAACAAATGGGCACTTAACCAGACTTTTCTTCATTAGTGACCTAGAATATTGTTTGAACTCAGTTTTCCAAAAGAGCAGTGGCTACAGTGCAAACACACTGTACCATACAGTGACAAGATGGCTTTTAAAATAACATAGCACTGATCATTCAGAATAAAAGAAGACTCTCACATTTTAAAGACTTATTCACAATTTGTGTTTAAATAGTGAAGTTACAAAACACAATAGTTTTGAGACTTATCTGGTAGGCTCTCCTCCCTCTATCTTGTCAGTCATTTATGGACTTTCTTCTGATATGCCAGTCTTCTCTCTCTCTCTCTCTCTCTCTCTCTCTTTTTTAAATGTTGCCCCCTTTTTTACAAGGACATTCCCATTTGTAGTTGAGCATTGGCCATAATGGCCAACAATACCTAATTAGTGTTTGTCAGAATGTTAGTCACTGACGATAGAAGCAGCTTTGTTTATTCCATTGGATCACTCATTTTTGCAGGAAGCACATCCTCTGCTGAATCAAAAGGAAAGAAAAAAAACTGACTTTTTTTGTAGTTGGCTGACTGATAAAAAACAAATCAAACACTTCACAGTGTTTGAAGAGGAACTTGGACCTCTGTTACCTATTGGTTATTGGGTTGGTGAAATCAGAAGGTATGTGGCTTGCTTTGGGAGAAAAAATAATGAAATTAATTCTCCATTATCAATTGCATCTCAATGCTACTTCCATTAATTCCCCTGTCAAGACCTACTTATTCCAGGAAACTGAGTGACCAGAGGTATGGTTTGCATATATATATGGCACTTTCTAAATAATAAGTGATTATATTACCTTTTCCAAAGTCAGCAGGTAACAAAGCTAATTACTTTCACTGATGGACGGATCGAGATTATTAATAGTAATGTGTCATTGGAAGCAACCCTTTTCCTTGTTTTTGTTCTATGATTTCAGTAACACATTCAGAATAGCACCTTGGCAAGGGTTTGTAGAAATATACTGTTAAACCCTCTGAACCTGAAATGTGTGTTTGTATGTGATATAAGTTAATTTTTCTAGTAATTGTTTGAGGTGATTGCCCATACACATCCATCCATACTCTTGGGGGGGGGGAGAGGAGGGGGAGGGGAACATATCCCTAGAGGATGAACTCAAACTTCTAGCAAAAATATCAACCGATCAAATATCGTCCCTTAGAGTTCTACAAACTTTATATTATCATCTGCAAATCATGTGGAAAATTAGATGGGTGTAATTGGCATTCCCACCAAACTAGATTTTCACATCCAAACTTCAGAATGTCTAGTGCAGTGGTTCCCAAACTTGTTTCGCCGCTTGTGCAGGGAAAGCCCCTGGCAGGCCGGGCCGGTTTGTTTACCTGCTGTGTCTGCAGGTTCGGCTGATCGCGGCTCCCAGTGGCCGCAGTTCGCTGCTGCAGGCCAATGGGAGCTGTTAGAAGTGGCAGCCAGTATGTCCCTCAGCCTGCGCCGCTTCCAGCAGCTCCCATTGGCCTGGAGCAGCGAACCGCGGCCACTGGGAGCCGCGATCGGCCGAACCTGCGGACGCGGCAGGTAAACAAACCGGCCCGGCCACCAGGGGCTTTCCCTGCACAAACGGCGGAACAAGTTTGGGAACCACTGGTCTAGTGAGTCCTTGTGATAATTACCCTGTTATTATCCTGGAAGGCTAGCATTAACATAGATTCAAAATACTTTCCCCTCAATTAGAAAAAGAGTGTATGCAGTCCGTTTAGCCCAGATTTGATAAATTAGAGATCGCGGAGTAGATTTTACCTGGACTTTTTTGTGCAAATATTTTTCCAGGTTCTTTGGTCATCCTTCTGCCAACTTCCCCTCCCCTTTGCCCCATTCACATTTCTGTAATCTCTGGCAATATATTTTTTTAATGACAAAAATGGATTATTCTAGACCAGATATATTGCGTGTTTGAAATGCTCTCCAAATTGTAGCTAAAGCAAAGTAGAGATATGCTACAATGAAACATGAAAAATAATCATTTAAGCATTTCCTAAGATTTTCATTGCTCAATAATGAGTTGTTTGGGGACATAATCTCCAAGAGCTACTATTACTGAGATTTGGATGTGATTAGAGAGAACTTTTTTTTTTTAAGTATTACAGTAGGAATTTTCATGTAGTGCAGAGTGAGATAAAAGGAAGGAATTCATTTTAGAATAGGACATGTTGAGTTTACAGGAGAAAGTGCAGCTTCTCTGATTAATTGAAATCAGGTCTTTTATTAGTAAATAAAACACCATGTGGGTTGTAAGAGTCTGTTGACCACCTATCAATTGTAAGAATCCAGGAAGATTTGTCCAGGCAATGGTCTGTTGCAACATTGTAATCTCCTCCAGTTAGAATATTGTCTCACATATGGTCTTGTACCTTTTGTGATAATAGATTAAGTAGAGTCATTTTTAACCAGAAAATACTGAAGACTAGGATACTTCTGCTGTAAAATAATTATCTGATTTAAGAACATTTGCCTTCCTCAAATTACTTAAGGAGTCAAAATTTGACTCTAGTGCAAATCTGGAATGACTGATATGAGGGACACATTCTGCTCCATTCAACTATCTCATAGCTTTTCTAGTAAGGATGGAAACCCATCTAGACTTCTCAGTGAAACAGACAGCAGAAAGGAGAATCCAAGTCATCCCTTTGTAAACTTCTCTATCTCTTCTGGGAGAAACTGAGTTTTTTGCAATGGTGCTCTCACATGCTGAGCAGAGTTTAAAAATTAAAATTTCCATTGCCTTTTGGACAGGATGATTAAATCCATTTATATTTCCAAGATATAACTTTAATGCCCTGAAGCCTATTATTAATGTAGTGAGTCATGTCTTGATCCAGTTGTATTCATCAAGATTCAGCATATATGACACTTATGCCTTCCCTCAGCTGTAGTCTGACACTAATAAAAAAAAATCTTAGTTGGTAATTTAATTGATTTTGTGACATTGGGGACACACACAAAGTATACAATGCACACCTACCACAGACCAACCAGACACTGCAAATATATGTTGTTTGCAGTGTTGTTGTAGCAAGGCCAGGGTCAGGATATTAGAGAAACAAGGTGGGTGAGATAATTCCTTTTATTCAATCAACTTCTTCAGAGCTCAGTGTAGCTCGAAAGCTTGTCTCTTTCACTGACAGAAGTTGGTCCAATTAAAATATATTAATTCACCCACCTTGTCGCTGTAAATATATGTAACACAAAGGACAATGAAAAACACACACATTCTTCGTCCATGAAATTATGTTCTAGCCAAAGGAAGGTTTTAAGTTTACATCTACCTAATCTGATTTTGAATAGTTAAAATCCAGATAAACTCAAGTTTCCTTCTTGAAATCCTTCCTCAAAAACATCTTTACTCAATCTCCCCAACAATTATCTTCATCCAGTCTATTAAAATGCAAACACTAAAATAGGAACCAACATAGCATTTACCATGTGACTCAAGCAGTCCTATAGCTTTTTAGTGTAAAGCTCCCTCCTCTTTGCCTGGTGTCCATGCTCCATATGTCACATTATATTATATATCTCTTGGATATTACTATTATTATTGTCTTTGGGAGAAATTTCCCCGCACTTTGCAGAGAGCCAACATGGGGTCTATATATCACTTAAAGTCTAGCCTTTGAGCTGGTCCTCTGCACAGAAGATTTCATCCTCTCTGTATAGTGCCATGTACACATATGGCACTGCATATGTTAAATATTCATAATAAAAATGTTAAAGGTTCAGATTTTTAAAAAATATTTAAATTGGTTTACCCATCAGTAGTCATTTTCTCCTTCATTCTTATACATATAACACCAACATTAGGAGGGTGTGAACTGTTACTCAAATTCCCTTTTTTCCAGCTAGCCTAAGAGAGAGAGTTTAATAATTACCTTATATGAACAATTAAGATATATAGTATATTGTTTGCCTTTGATAACTTTAACTACTGTATGGACAGTGTCATTATATTATATGCTCAAACTTTTAAATAAGGTAACTCCCCTATTTCTTTTTGTGTTAGAAATGTATAACAGCCGAAGTTTTGTAAATTAGCAAAACAGACAAACACTTGACCACAGACATGACATCTATTAAAATTCAGCTCCATTGTAAAAGTTTGAATCTATGAAGGTGGAAGTTGAATTTAGATTTTCAGCAATGTGTTCCTCACCTTGCTTTTATCCATCTAGTTAATACAGCATCCATCCCTGGTTACATTGTACTATGTCCCAGATAATCTTCTACAAAATTAATCAAAAACTGGACACTATGCCTGGGGGAAAAAAACAGCCATTCCTCAAAAACCTGTGTATAAAAATATAATGATAATAAAATAAAATTAATGATGTCTAGTTTTATTACGTCAGACTTGCACTAGCAAACTAAAATGAACAATGTGGACGCTCTGGTTCAGGCAGAAGCTTGGCCTTTAAAGCCCACCCAACACTCTAGGCTTCAGAGCCCAAGCTGCAGATCATCCACATTGTTATTTTTAGTGCACTAGCTCAAACCCCTCTAGCACTAGCTTGAACTCTGCTAGTGTCAATCCGTCTGCATAGCCTGCGAGGTGTTACCTGGGGTTTTCAGAACCCCCAAGAGGGGCAACTTAACTATTTAACTCCAGGCGGTGTAAGGAATAAATCAATAGGAACACAGCAATTCCGTCTGATAAGATTCATGCAAGTAAGCGTACTCTATATAAAACTGACGTTTATTAGATTCAAGCACACACAAACATAAGCAATAGGTTTGGAACATCCCAGATATTTATCTAACATCTGGAACGGTATTGAGTAATTAATATTAGATTTGCAGTGGCCAGTTGCTCACCCACTGGGGAGAAAGGGTGCCAGGAAAAACGTCTCTCAAGATGGCTTCAGAAGACTGCTCCAAAGTACACTCTATTAGCTAATCTTTTATAACAAAACACATAGGTCATAATGACCCCTACTGTACCATCACTTTTCTAACTTTCAATAAACTTAATACCAGAGGCATCTAGACTCAAGGTTTTCTAACCACCAAGGATTTTAGTCTCAATTGTTTACTTGTTTGTCCCCTCCTCCCATTCTGATTAGCAGAGACTGTAGCTAGTTTTGACCTTGCTTATGAAAGCCTGTCTCCAAATTAACCCTTAACTGTATGGTGTTCTATTTCATTAATTCAGGGTGGCTGAATGCACATAATATGGTTGCAATTAACTTAATCACATTATGGGGTATACACACCCCTCAAATCCAGGGCAACAGGAGGCTCACTCTCTGCTGCAATGTAGATGCAGCCTATTATGCCAAGTGTTCCTTAACTAATTAACTGCTGCCCAGCCACCTAGGTAATTAACAACTCACAGGTGGATCTCAGTTGGCTCATTCTCCTTAGTGTGTCACAGCTAGGCTGGGTGCCTGACAGCACAGCTGACAGATCTGCTCTGAAAGTGACTCCTTAGGCTGCATCTCCTTCAAGTCTGTTACTAGCCTATCCACTACCCTCATGCAGATGCCCAGACACCCTGAAGGCCCTACATGGGATCCAGAATGGCCCTACATGGAAGCCAGTAGGGGAGAGGTGTGCTCTGCAGGCAGGTGACAGATAGTAGGGGGGAGATCGTCCTGCATCAGTGGGGCATACTATAGTTTTTTTATTGAGTCTTTATTCAGATAAATTGGAGTTATGGGACTTTGTATGGACCTCAGGATTTGGATCAATATGTCAAAGGTTGCAAAATATTGCTGTTCATTACAGGGACATAACAAACAATTGATGGTGCACAAAAAGGAATGAAATTCATCTCACTTGCTCTCTGCTGTGTAGGCTGTAGCACTAGGAGCAGTAACACTCAACAGTGCCTTTTTGTCTCACTACTGTAAGCAGCCATGACTTTGAAAACACACCCAAAGCAGATCTGCATCTAATGTGTGCAATCACTTTCAATGCAGAGCCACAATTTCTTTCAAGATGGTGAGTGTGTAAGATGCAAGACTACAGTGCTTGATCCTGCAAAGTGCTGAGCACTCTGATCTTGATTCAAATACAGCAAAATACATAAGCACATGTGACTTAATGTGCCTACTAATGCACTTAAAGTTAAGCACATAATCAAGTGCTCTAATGGATCCAAGCCAGTTGTTCAGCACCTTGCAGGATCTGAGCTCTAAGACCTTGAATGTAAAGGACCAATTTGGGCAACTCCTCTACTGCATGGGATTTTTTATTTGTGACAAGTTAACTTGCATATTTCTGTTTTTGTTTGTTTGTTTGTTTTTACTCTTTACTAAACTAATCCAATGTTCTATATTTTAGCCTCTCAGAAAGGTTTGCAAATTCTGACCATCTCTTAGTACAATGGATGTCAGTATTTCTCTAGAGACACTAAATATCTTCCCTTTTTGTAAAAAAAAAGCCTGGGACCAGACAATAAGGGCCTAATCCAAAACCCATTGAAGTCTTTCCATTAAGTTCAATGCTTTGTGGATTGGGCCTTAAATGCTGTTCACTGATCTACAATTTGAATATAAATAAGGATAGCTCTTATCTATGTTTTTAGCAGTTCTTTATTTTTCCATCCCATAACCTATTATAAAGTTAATCAAAGATGTGGCAAAAGATTAACCAGTTTAACATGTTTTCCCTATTGGTTCTGAATTGTATTGTATCTTCAAATGCTGTTTTCTTGCTCTGTATAGGTGGCCCTATTGTGTAGTGTAGAACATAGTTACCAGCCAATTTAGACAGCATAGCAGAAGGCATACAGCTCAGCTTTGGGAATGATTACCCCACTCTTCAATCTTGTGCCTTTTCAACAGGCAGGAATGGTGCTGATGTTATTCTAGGCTAATCCTATTACTCCTTGGTAGATTGACTCAAGATCTAGGGTCATGTTTTTATTTTAAAATGACTTTTAGTACTACGTTAAGGACAACTGAATTACCTGTTTTACTAACGGGGATGACACCACAGCTAAAATGATCCGTGCTGGACTACACTTTTGAATGTCACCTAGAAGCAGAAAACTCCATTTAGGACTTCACTTTGGGCTATTTTTTTTCATGTTAAGTACAGCAATATCCTCAGTCTACATTTCACAATAGCTTCAATTTGTTGGAAGACAGAATATGAAAATCAAGCATCACTAACATTTGAAAATGGAATCTAATGGAAATCAAATCATCCCACAAAATCCATTTGGTGCTTATTTATAGAGCTGGCCTTGAGCTTATTGATACTTATGAACAAAGGATTTTTTCACTTGTCTCAAATGGATACTGAATGGGTATTTGCCAGCCCACCCACACATCCGTAGTGCCAATTGTATTTTGAATATGCTAGATAAGGGACTCATAATTTGTAACATTCCTTCCCCCCTCCCCCACGAAAATCTATTTAGTACTTAGGAAAAATAGGATTACTATTCACTTTCTTGCTTGCCTGTCTCTGGCTTGGCAAGCTGGTACAAAAACCTGCCAAGTGTGACTGACTTGCCAGGCTCTTGGGGCATCTGCATTCACTAAATTTAAGCTGGCATTTACTTTGTCAATCAATGAAACAGATGACCAGTTGGCTTGCAGTCCAACAACCCACCCTCCTACTTCTTGGTAAGAGATAATTCACCCCATTGAAATCTACATTGTTTGATTCTGTAACCTTTGAATTTTGGGCTAGTGTTGAATCACGCTTTTTAAATCACTGGCATTAGTGTAAGGATTAAATATAAAAGGTGTGCCAGAGTGACTGAAAAGAGACATACAGTCCCCTCTATTGAATTGTTATATCAACACATATGCCAAATGAAATCTCATTTGGAGTTGAAAAGCTACAGAAATTTGCTTTCTTGTCTTTTCTCAGTATGTCCATATTGGCTTTGTTTTTATTCTCTTTATTTAAAAAGCAAACTTTACAAATGTGTGTCTGTACACTTGTAATACAGAATGGAACAATAGACATTGACACCGACTACTTGTATTTTTGTATTTTTCCATCTTCCTCTAAGAATCTATGAATACTATGAGTGACAGAAATAATTGGTTCATCCTTATCTCCATTAAAGGAGAATACTTCTTTACTTCCTTCATAAATCTATGAGCACATCTTTCCTCAGGCCAGATTCTTTTGCACCTGGCACTCAAAATATTCTGAGAATATCATTCTTGAGTTTATTAATAATTATGATTAATTTATTTGTATAACAGCAATGCCCAGATTTTACTAAGTGCTATATATACACATAATCCCTGTCCTGAAGAGCTTCAAATCTAAATAGACAAGACAGAGACAGAGAGTAGTATTCACTCCATATTCAGATTGGGAACTGAGGCATAGATACTGGGGTCTTAATCATGCAACATTCCTGTCAAGGGGAACTTTGCCATTAACTTCAATGAGTACTCAAGCCTGAGGGGATGTGTTAAGGTCACAAACAAAAGTCAAACAGGGAACTGAGCTTGGCTTCCCTGAGTTCCAGTCCAGTGTCTTAACCACTTTTCCTTTCACAAGACAATTTTTGACCATACATTGTGTAAGTACTAATGTGTTCACCATAGTCTTTGTCTTTTTCTATCTACTTAGCAAAACATAGTTACTACTGTTCCCTCTCAGATGGAAACTCTGACTGCTGCCATCTAGTTAGGATTGTATTCCCAGATCTGATTTCAAATAATGGGTTTCATAGCTCAGTGGTTTAAGCATTAGCCTGCTAAATCCAGGGTTATGAGTTCAATCCTTGAAGGGGCCATTTAGGGATTGGGGGCAAAAATCTGTCTGGGGATTGGTCCTGCTCTGAGCAAGGGGTTGGACTAGATGATCTCCTGAGGTCCCTTCCAACCTTAATATTCTATGTACTTTTATATGTTTTTGCTATGTTGATGTGGAACTTGTATCTGTTTCATATTAATTATTTTTCAACATGACTAGCCAGATCAATGATACACAGGGAATGCTTTTAACTCTTAGCATGAATGTTCCCAAATTCCTACTTCTGAGGAAGAAACACACGAACATGTAAACCTCCCCCCTCCAGTCCCTTAATGGGAGGTTGGTGGCATAATTTTTGTCCATACATTTTAGCTGGTTAGCTAGGGCTTAGGTATTGCTTGAAAATCACTTTAATTGTTATATCTGTTAAGTTGCTCACCATTGAGTTATGGCTTGTGTTGTCCCATACCTTTTCTTGGTCCTTATTATACTTTTGTTCCTTGCATTAAAATTGCCGAATTCATCCCAGAACTCTGTCCTTTGTAAATAAGTAATGTTATATTTTCCCCTCATCAGTATTTGAATATCGACACATTTTCCATGAATCCTTGCCTTTGCACAGTGGACTTTCACATTTTAGAATTATACTGTCAATTCAGAATTAGAGAACTTCTTCAGTGTTGTGGCAGGCTAGCCGATTCAGGATGTCCGATGGAAAATTATAGCCATTCATCAACTTAAGGCTAGGGAGTCATCTTTTATTATGAAACCTTCAGCTTCTGGATGATTGTAAACCACAGCAGACAGAATTACTCCCATAGTATTCCTCAGGGGCTTCTTGCTTCTCAGGAAAGAAAAACAGATATACTAAAGTTGTCTTTATTTTTTAACCACCATCTTCCAGCAGGCTCTAAATAGCCTAGCATGTCAAACATATCCCAAATTAGAGTTTGCACTTGTTCAGTACCTGTTGTAACGTCTGAGGAATTTTGGCTTACCAAAAACTGTCAAGATTGAGGCTGAATTCTCTCTATTGATTGCTTTGGACTGGGCTAGGAGGAAGTGGTTGACTGTAGCTGATACTAGTAGGAGGATGAGTAAACAGGAAACAAGTTTTTGACAGAGCAATTTGGCTCACTGCAGGACAACCAAAGAGGTTTCATATGAGGCAGCTGCAATAAAATTTCTAGCCTACGCTGGTCATTTAGATATCACTTTATAAAATGCAGTCTTTAAAAATGATCAAACATCAAGTGACTTAGAAATCTAGCCTCAGAGGAGGCTCCTAGGAACATGAGAGTGGCTATACTGGGTCAGACCAATGGTCCATCTAGCCCATTATCTTGTGTTCCAACAGTGGCTGGTGCCAGATGTTTCAGAGGGAATGAATAGAACAAAGTGATTATCAAGTGATTGATTCCCTATCCTCCAGCCCCAGATTCTGGCAGTTGAAGGTTTAGGCTGCATCCCTCACCATCTTAGCTAATAGTCTTTGGTGGACCTATTCTCCATGAACTTATCTAATTCTTTTTTGAATCCAGTTATACTTTTGGCCTTCACAATGTCCCCTGTCAATGAGTTCCACAGGTTTACTGTGCACCCCACCCATATAAAAACATATATATAAACCTTCAGTGATATTCAGCCATGTGGGAATGACACTAGAGCACAAATGTACAGTACAGTAGCTGCTTTGATTAAAGTAAAACAGTCACTTGTCAGCGGAACAATTTTGTTGCATTCTTTAGGATCACACCAATCCTCTCCAACATGCTGATACAATGTCCACATCTCAAAATATAATGGCCTTACCTTTCTCTTCTTTGACCTTTCCAAAATAGTGTACTTTTAAAAATTAAAATAAAGCTGCATGATGACTGGTATGATGGTTTTAATGAAAGAAAAGACAAAAATATATTTTCCCTTCACTGGAGAAAGGGTTAAAGCAAAATAGGATCGTTACTGGGAATAAAACTTTTTTCTCAAAGAAATTAAGAGGATGTTACCATGAACTGCATTATGGATATGAGAACAAAAGTTTTGTATTTTATACGTGTTCCATATACCTACTATAAAGGCCTGTGTAGTGCCTTATATTCACAGAAGTACTGTTTATATACCAACATCTTTTCAGAATCCTGACAGGTAAGTAAAGGACTAATAATTTGAAATGAATTTTTTTATCCCAGATGAAAGCTACATAGAATTTGGTACATTAGAGTATTACCGGGGTGTTGTAATTATTCCCAAACTATGCATTGCAAACCTTGGAAATTGAGAGTTAAGGTTAAATTTATAAGAAATCCAGATACATTCAGATATGGAAATACACACTCAAGGCACACAAACAGCTTAAACTCTGTCATCTAATGACACTGTGCAATGGTAATACAATTGTGATTAATTCATTTTTGTATTTGTGCTCTCAGATTTGTTTAAACTGATTTTTAAAAATACATCTTTGACTTTTTTTCTCTGTTTTTTCCTCATGGACTTACTACAGGATAGATTTAAAGTTGTCTAGTTGCCCTACCTCTGAACTTTAACTCCATTTTAACGTCATGAAGCACGGAGTGCATTCACCAAATAATTCTGATGAACAATTTTCAGATTACAGGTTGTTCACTTTAAATATACATTATTTGTGTGGTGTGACTGGTTACCTAAACCCTATGCTATTGTTTCTGATCTCTGATTGGGTGCAAACTTTTAAAATAGAAAAATAGTGAATAATGAAATCTTGGACTTGCATTTATTTTCATTTTCTCTATCCCAACCATGACCCTCCCCCTCTTGCGTTCTCTTTCTCAGCCACAGCCCACTGAAGTCAGTGGGGAACCCTTCAATTCACTTCAATGGGCTGTGGATTAGGCCTTTTATCCATGTTGCATTTTGGACCCTCTGATCTCTCAGTTCATTAATTTCCTGAGACTCTTCCTTACTTTTCATCTCCTTATCTATGTGCCTTCCCCTGACTCCCCAACATTCAAGGCTGATGAGACCGGGGCTATGTCGGTGACGGGGTTGCCAGCCACCAGCTCGGCGGGGATCTGGCCGAAACATGCTGAGCTAGCCTCCAGTTGTCCAACCAACTCCCTGCAAAGACTCCCTGGTTTACTTCCTACCTGCTTCTCCGCATCGCGTGGCTTCCTAGTTCCCTCGGTTCCTTCTCTGTCAGTTGCGTCCAGCACCTGGGGGTTGAGGGGTGCTGTCAGCTGGTTGGCCTCCACCTTGTGAAGTGCCCACAGCCCTTCAGGAGAGGCCAGCAGCACACGTCCTTCCCCTATGGCGGTCCACCCAGACTGAGCCAGGCTACTCCCTCTTACACTGGTGTTGCACTTTGAGCATGCCCAGTAGGGCTGTGGGGGCATGGGTTCCTCAGCCCACAGTGAGGGGTTAAACCCCACAGTCCCAGTGCGGGGCATGCATGCCCTGTCACAACCCCCCCTTTAAGAGGGTGTGCGGTGATGGCCCCTCTTCCGCATCTTCCCCTGCTATGCGGGAAAAGAAGTCTGCATTTGTGTGGGCTTTACCGGGTCGGTGGGTGACTGGAAAGTCGTATGGCTGGAGTGAAAGGTACCACCTCATGACTCTGGCATTGGTGTCCTTCATACTGTTAAGCCATCGAAGTGGCACGTGGTCAGGGACCAACTGGAAGAGGTTCCCCAGCAAGTAGTACCTTAGGGCGTTGATTGCCCACTTCACCGCCAGGGCCTCCTTCTCTATTGTCGAATACAACTTCCTACTCAAATAGAGGACTGGATGCTCCTCTCCCTCGTCCTCCTGGGACAACATCATTCCCAATCCTACTTCTGACACATCGGACTGTAATATGAAAGGCCTGTCGAAATTCAGGTGAAATAGGACTGGCTCCCTACTTAGTTAGTCCTTCAATTCCTGGAAGGCCTCCTCGCACTCAGCTGAACACTGTACGTTGCGGGGCTGCAAACTCTTTGTTAGGTCCAACAAAGGTGCCATGAGTGTTGCGAAGCTCAGCACAAAGCGGCGGTAGTATCCTGCCAGGCTCAGGAATTGGCATACCTGCCTTTTTGTTGTAGGTGTTGGGCAGTCCCGTAAGGCTTGTACCTTGTCCACCAGGGGACATAAAGTCCCTCGGCCCACCATATACCCCAGATATGTTACCTCTCGCTGCCTGAGATGGCACTTGGCTGGGTTGGTGGTGAGTCCGGCTTCTCCTAGGGCTTGCAAGACCGCTGCGAGGTGCTGAAGATATCCTTCCCATGTGGGGCTGTACACCACTATGTCATCTATAAAGGCCGCTGCGTACAGGTGGTGAGGTTGTAACAGTCTGTCCATCAGTCGTTGGAACATGGCCGCGGCGCTGTGCAGGCCAAAAGGCATGGTGACAAAGTGGTACAGCCCGAATGAGATAGGGAAGGCTGTCTTCTCACGGGATGTGGGCGTCAGGGGTATTTGCCAGTACCCCTTCGTAAGGTCTAATGTTGAGATAATCGTCGCGTTAACCAGCAGTTCCAGTAGTTCATCCATTCTGAGCATTGAGTATGCATTGAACAAGGATATTGCTCTGACCTTCTGGAAGTCTATGCAGATTCGTAGGGTCCCATCAGATTTTGGGACTAATACGATAGGGCTCCGCCATTCTCTGCATGATTCCTCCATGACCCCCATGTCCAGCATCATTTGGAACTCCCTCTGGACCGACTCCCCACATCTTCTTTGGCAGTGGCTGATGGTTATCGCGGACCTTCTGGCCATGGAGGGTGGCGATATGGTGACTCACCAGCTCAGTCCGCCCTGGTGGCAAAGGCCCCAACTAGCTGCTGCAACTCCTCCCATTGCCCCGTGTCCAGTCCTACTCCAATCGCGATGGGCGTGGGGTCAGTGAGTTCGCCTGCCAGTGGGCCGAGTTCCGGTTCTGGGGGTGATCAGTAAACCCTCCTCGGTCTTCCACTCCTTTAGGAGGTTTACGTGATAAGTCCGGACTTCTTTCCATCTGCGTGGCAGCTGCACTTCATAGTCTACGGGCCCCACCTGCCTAACCACCTCAAATGGCCCTTACCACTTGGCTAGCAGTTTGGACTCTATAGAGGGTAGTAGTAACAGGACACTATCTCCCGGTTCAAAAGTGCGCAGTCACGTCCCTTGATTGTAGTGATGCTCCTGGGTCTACTCTGCTCATAGGAGGTTTTCTCTTGCAAACGCTCTGAGCTTCTGGAGCTGATCGCGGAGTTGCAGTATTTAGGGGACTGAGCCCAAGGCCCGTGACTCCTGCTCCTCCCAGGTCTCCTTCAGGAGGTAAAGTATTCCCCATGGTTGTTGCCCGTACAGCAGTTCGAAGGGTGAGAAGCCCGTAGAGGCCTGGGGAACCTCCCACATTGCGAACAGCAGGGCTGGCAACAGTTTGTCCCAGTGGTGTGGGTCATCCTCTACAAACTTCCTAAGCATGGACTTCAGCATCTCGTTGAATCTTTCCACGAGGTCTTCTGTCTGTGGGTGATATGCAGAAGTGTTTAGCACTCGGATATCCAGCAATCAACATAGCTCTGCCATCAGTTTAGACAAGACATTGATCCCCTGATCAATTAGTATCTCCCTGGGTATTCCCACCCGGGAGAAGATTTTCAGAAGCTCAGCTGCTATATCGGTGCTGTGGTGTTCTGTAGTGGGACCGCCTCAGGGTATTGGGTTGTGTAATCCACCACCACTAGTATGTATTGGCAGCCAGATCCGCTTTTTTCCAGGGGCCCTACCAGGTCCAGGCCAGTTCTCTCAAATGGCACCCCAGCTACGGGAAGGGTGACCAACGGCACCTTTGGTACTCAGTTTGGGACAGCCCGTTGAGATTCTGGACAGGCCACACAGTAGTCCCACAATTCATGGTGAATGCAGGGCCAGAAGAATCTATGGGTCACTCGCTGTGGCCAGCTCAGGGCACCGAGTGTGCTAGTCGTAACAGGCCCCTCCAGTACTTACGGGGACTAGTAGTTCCCGTAATTCCTCCTGGGTCTGGGGCTCCCAGACCGCCCGGTATAGATGGTCTTTGCGGACCTCAAACTGGGGTCCCTGTGGAGTCTGTTTCTCGATGCCCGTGTCCACGTCAGGGCTTGTCACCTGCTCCCAGGCCCTACTAAGTGTTTGATCCTCCCCTTGTTCCCTCATAAAGTACCCCCCGGTGTCTAGCCATTCAGGGTTGTTCCCTCCTGTTGGCCCTGACTCGGGGGTGGGTTGTGGGGAGGTACTAGTTGCTGGAGCAGAATCTCCTTCCGGGTGCCCTGACCACCTTTGGGCCATGAGCCCCCTCTTTATCTGGCATGCCCTGTCTTCCTCGGGTGCTCGGCGACTCCAGTCCTCGACAATTCTACAGAACCCTCCCCAGTCTCGCCCCAAGATCATCGGGTAGACTAACCTCTGGGCCAAACCAACCCGGCACACCTCCTCCTGGTGTCCATCCGACAACCATACCGAAGCAGTGGTGTATGATCGTGTATCCCCATGGACACATTGCATGAGGATGGGATCCCCTGGAGGATTGGGGATGTCTACCATATCGGCTCGCACCAGCGTCTGACTAAATCCCAAGTCAACTAGGGCAGTTGCCAGGGTTCCTTCCACTCACAGTTTGATCAGGAGTTTGGTGGGGCCTCTCCGGCAGTCCTGGGATCCCGCGGCTAATGCTTAGCCGCAGTTGCAATCCATAAAAGGACAGTCATGATGGAAATGCCCTTCCTGGCCACACTCGTAGCACTTCCCCCATCCCACCTTGGGTGGGGCTTGTACGCCTGGGCCTGCTGGATTCCTAGGCAGCCCATTTCTCCCGTGACCGAGGGGCGGGTCACTCTGTTGTTTTCTGGTGGGCGCCCACCCAGCTGTCGTTGGATGGGGTTGGGGGCTTACACCCCTTGGCTTGTGCAGATGGGGAATCGCTCTGGAGGTTGGCCTGAGTCCCTGAGGATCTCAGACCTTTTATCTCGCACTTCCAACCCTTCAGCAGCCAGGTAGTCGTCCATCAGGGTGGTGACCTCCGAGAGCGAGGTCAGGCAATGACATTTCACCCACTCCCTCCCTCTGGAGGGAAGGATCTGCATGAATTGCTCCAGCACTACCACTTCAGCCACCTGAGCCCCCGTACGCTACTCTGGCTCCAGCCAGTGCCAGTAGTAGTCCCGTAGCTTCTGGGCCACGGCCCTGGGGAGAGCCGCCGGTGTGTATCTGCCTGACTCCCCTCTGCAGTTTCTTTTCAAAAGGTCATTTAGCTGGACTCCCAGAGAAGCTTCTCTCCCTTGCACATTTTCATGTCAATGGGGTACCGAGGGAAGGAGTTGCCCCAAGTAGGCTCCATTTTTACCCCCTTCTCCATCCCCTTCTGGCAGCCAGTGCAGCAGTGCCTGCCTAAACTGCTTTCTGCTGCTGTAAAATTTGACCTTTGATCTTCAGGTGTTTCCTTCCCCCACTGGGATGTACAGCTTTAAATTTTTCTCAGAAAAAAGCCTGTTTAGGCTGCTAAAAACGATGGTTGCGTTGAAAGAATTCTAGACTGCCGTGTAGAAGGTTTTTGTTTCTTTTGCCTTGATAGAGTAAGCTGTGCAAAGGTAAAATGTTCTGGCTTTCTTTTGTGTGAGGTTTTTGGCACATGTCTCACTCACAGTGCTAGTCAATAATCAGTCTCCTGTAATGTCACACAAAATACTAGAAGAAAGAACTGGAGCAATAAAAAAGTCCCCCGAAGCCTCCAGTGGGGCTTTGAAATATAAACTGCAGCTCAGAGGCTCTCTTATACTTCTATTCAACTTGTCTGCATTACTTTGTATTTATAAACTGTGCAATCCAGTAGTTTAGGTGAAATAAAAAGACTTTCCATTTTTATTTTTGGCTTCAAAATAAATTCATTCATTTAACCACAGATATTTTCCTCAAACTCCATATGGATTTGTGTGTTGAAGCTGGATGTCATTTCACAAAGACATACCAACAGTTTCAAAACAAGTAGTACAGTAGGGCACTTGAATATTGAATTAAGAAGCAGGGATGTATTTTTAATGTGACATGAGATTTCATTGGTGCCTAATTAGATGAATAATGTACTTAACTGCTCTTATTTCTCATTAATGAAGTGATTAGGTAGAAAGACATTTAAGTTCAGCTTTTGGTAAAGAAATAATTCCATCCACTACTGAAATGCAGCTACCTCGGCGGAGCAACATATCAACTGTATAATGGCAAATAGAACAGTTTAGAGTAGGAAATGAAGAAAAACACCACACATAAATAAAACTAAAGAGGAAACGTAGATAGTCAAAATGTAATTTTCTTCACTGGAGTTAATTAGAGCTGGACATAAAATACTTTTTGCCATCCCATGAAAATTTTGGAGATATCAGAAAACATTTCCATTGGAATGAAAAGTTGAAATCTCAAAGAAAAAATAATAAAAATAAAATTGGGAACCAAAAAGCCAAAAAAATCAGTTTGGGTCAATCAACATTTTTCAATAATTTTGAAAATTTTCATTTTTACTTAGATTAATTTTTTTTAATTGGTTTACATTCTAAACACAAATTCATTTACAACAGGAAAACAGTAAATTCTTGTTTTGAACATGTTAAAACAGCATATTTCAACTTTTTAAAAAGATTTTTGCAAAAAAATGTCAAGTTGAGAAATTTATCAAAACTGACTTTCCAACAAAAACTGTCAGTTTCAATGAATTGACATTTTTTTGATGAAGAAATGTCTCATCAAAAAATTCCCAACCATCTCAGACTTAATATCCTTGTTCTTGGAAACAGTGTCATAAGACTTTTAATTATCACAGATGGACATGCCTGTGTTTTGTGTGTCATCCAAAAAATAGTAACTTCCAAGAGAGCAGTGGTCTCCAAGTACCATGCTGGGGAATTGGGTCGGTGAAAGAGTATCTCCTGCTGCTGATTCACCAACACACTGTTAGAGCTGATACAAACTCCCAGTTTCTGTTCCACAAGAAATGCCAACATTTTGAAAAGTTTTCATTGCAATTCCAAGCAAAACCTAGAAACACTAAAAATTTCCCATAGAAAATAAATTATCTATTTTGGTTCAATTTTGTTGGGAAAAAATGGAGCAGTTGGCTACCCCCAACTCCTGGAGGACTCCTTGAGCTAATCCTGGGGAGTCAGGGGCAGTTTGGGGAGTCCCCCAAAATGGGGGGACAGCCTGGAGAGTTTTCAGGAATCAGGGGAGTCCCCTGATAGAGACAATGAGCATATAAACCCTGAGACCTCCAGCTCCAGCCAATGCTTCCAGGGCTTCCAGAGCTATCAGGATCTCTGCCGGAGAGCAGGGAGCTTAAAAATCCAGACAGCCCCATCTCAAGCTGGGGCTCTCAAGACTTCCAATCTCTCTGCCATGAAACTGGGAGCCTACACCCTGAGAGCCCCTGCTAGAGATAAGCCTTTCATGCTCCTGGCTTTGCAGCAGGGACCCTGAAAGCCCTGGGTTCCCAACCGCAGGAGTCTGCATGGCAGAGGAGCCTTGGAGCCACAGACCATAGAAATCTTGGGGTCCCTAGTGGCGTGCTTGTCGAGCTGGCAGAAAACCACAGAAGCCTGCCCGTGTGTCTGCAACAATTAATGGAAACCAAAACATCTCTGCAAAGCACTCTGGTTTTCATGATCAGTGTTTTCTGATGAAAAAATCTTTTATTGGAAAATTCCTGAGCAGCACTATACGCTGTCTCCTCCTGGAAGGTTTGCCAGCCAACTGAGCCAATTATGCTTCACAAGTGGGATCTGATAAGTGCACATCTGAGATATTATGTTAATTCCAAGGCACACAAGCATTATAGCAAAAGTTGTAGGATAAGGGGATCTTTTGATGATGAGATTTAAAAACAGAGGGTGGATGGAAAAGTGTCTGGGGGTTTCCTCGAGTAATAAAAGAAATCACTATAGTGATTTACACATTGCTCTTGTCAAGGTACCTAGTAAGAAAAATATCAAACAGATTTTCATTTGAATTTGTCTCTAATCTGATGCAATCCAGGCACATGATTTTCAAGATATGCTTTGCTGTGATAAAAAGTAAGCAAGCAAACAGGAGAGAGAGCAAGAGCTCAACAGCAAGAGTTTAGTCAACCAATGAAAACTAGATAAGGTGAGTTACATTGATATTGATGATTCATACTTAACCTTAGTGGTTTGTTTGCTTGCCATATGCCAGCACGACTAACCCAAGGGTGCCAAAAATTACCATTGATCAATAGTTTGAAATTGCAGCACTTGAACTTTCACCTTTAATTCTGCTGTGTTGTAGTATGTGTTCAAACAGCAGCCTTTTAGAATTATTCGTTCTGGCTGCAGATCAACATTGCACTGGCAGTTGCTGAATGTTAAACATACATTTTTCAACCACTGAATAACAAAACCAATTTCTATATAGTAATATAGAGAATCTGAGATATACTTGGGCTAAGTAAAGCCTGGCTGAAAAGATTTGGCAGTCTCTGGACATGTAGTTTGAACTGTGCTAGAAATCTAATATTGCAAAGCTTCTTTTAAAATGGATGTGGCTATGTATAAGGGATGCAGAGTTGGATCTCTTCATATGACCTGATGCTAGTTGAATTCAATGGAAAAACTCCCATTGACTTCAGTGGGCATTGGAACAGGCAAATAATCCTCTGAAATTGGAGCACATTTTCAAAGAGCCCTTAAATCTTCACCATCTAAATTTGCGCCTGCAATCTTGATGTGCATGATGTGCAATACTTTGCACATGCAAAACCCTACCTGGTATAGAAACAAGATAAATATCCAACTATACACATTGCACATCCAAATACAGGATTTGATTTTCTGAAGGCACAAAGTGGGACTATTACATGTTTGAACAAATAGAACATCAGTTACCTAAATTATGTTAAAGGTACTGGTAAAAGAGGTCAATTTTTTTTGGATGAAGTATAACCATCTCCACTCCCTCTCATATTCATATGATTTTTTTCTGGCTGGAAAAACTTGTATTCGGTGTGAACAAAGTACTTGCATACAATGGCCCTGATTCATCCTGGCCTATCATGCATGGTAAAGGAACTGAATGTATGACTGTGTTGGGAGAGGGAGGGCACAAAGGTAGCCTTTTGCCTTATTCAACCAACATTCCATGGCCAGAAAAGGTCTTTCCTGTCCCTGGCATAAATTAAAGCAACCTCTAGAGCCATTGCATCAGCTGAGAATACCTGAAGCACGGCAATGCTGTGGTCCAAAACTCTCCCCCAGCACATCTTCTATTCCTGGGTGGCATAGAGCCAGTTACATAAATTGAGTTCCTTCTGGGGAAACCCCTGTGCTAGGGATATTTCACAGTGGACCTTTACTTCCTGATTATGCCACTGAAATGGCTGTTTGGTTGCGGTAAAGGGGACTGAGTTGCTCGCCTGTCTGAACTGGGACTGGGCTGCAATAAGGCTATTTGTTGTCTCTGGTGGCTGTGTTAGTTTGATCCAAGCTGTTACCGTGACGTGCTTGGTGGAGTACACACTAACTGGTGGCTATGGATTGGGCACAGTATAACAGTAAGGACTAACTCACATTTCGATGGTGGCCACATGCTGAAGCATTAGAGTGTTGCCTATGACCACCTTGGACTTTTTCATGTGGCTGGTGTGCACTTCTGAAACAAAGAGGCTGATATTTTCAACTTGGGCATACTCTCATGCATTGAGAATTGGTGAAGAGGTTTGCTAGTGGGGTATTATATGCCAGGTAAGCTTAAGAGGATCCGCACCTGTGCTGGTTTGTCCTGACAAAGTGGGTTACATTTCCCCTTGGTGGGTTAGAATTATGGGGATAGGTGATTGTTAATACAGATTTGATGTGCTGTGCTGAAGGGTTTGTGTGATGCTGTGGTTTTGTAAGGATACCTGAGCTCTCCTGACATAGTCATCTACATGGGGCTGCAGGCCTTGGCTGGACATAGACACTGGCGTCCTTGATTTGAGCATTGAAAGCGAGGAGGCCAATGGCAGCTTTCTTCACCTTCACAGCTGTCAAGACAGGTTGGTGGTTGTTCAAATTATAAAAAAGTTGTTGCCACTTGGCCAGAACTTGCATCTTTGTCTCTGTCCTCACTGGCCCATGCCCCACAGAAGACCGATTGGGTATAAGTGAGAGGACCATGATACTGTTGCCAGTGGCAAATGTTATTTTGTAGATTGGGCCCAAACATATGCCTCAGGCATTTCATTGGCAGTGGAACTTGAACTGTTATTGTTTTGTTGTTATATAATGTAGAGAAATATTCAATTATTTCAAATAAATGGTTTCAAGAAAGTAACAAGCTCTTAGAACTTTTCCTCTCCTATCAAAACTTGTCTCAGTGTGTTGCATGTAGTTCAAAGTTGGGTCATTTCTGCGTGTCACTTGACAGCTTGTTTGGAAGCAAAGTCCCACAGCTTGAGCAAGGGAATTCTTTAAGAAAATCTGCTAGATTAGAAATAGGTTTTTGCAATTCATCCGATTTTTATCAATGTAGGGCATTGAGAAAGGCACCGTGGAGAACACTGCATAGCAGAACATGCTAATCTGCACAAGAGCACACTGAAGAAGTCATTAATAGTGTCAGTCACAGGAGTCATTAGTCAAGTTCTACCTAGCCTGCAGCTTCACAATGCTGCCTGCTAATAGAAGTCAGCTAACTTCTGAAATATCAATGCCTGGAAAGTTCCTATTTCAAAGAAAATGGAATCTCTTCTCTTCTCTAATAAGATTAGATTTACAGAATTTTATGATGGATGGCTGAACTACTGCACAGTGGCTTTCTAAACAAAAGGAGTACAAGTACGCCTGATATATTTTTGAAGTTCCTGTATATGACACCTAATATATATTGTCCAATATAGATAATGTTGTAAGGATAATTGTATATATAGAAAAGGCATAATAGAAGTAGGAGATTTAAAAAGACCTATTTGGTCATCTAATCTAGCCCCTTGAGTGCATAGGCTTGTTCACCATGTTATACAGTATTTTTGACAGTGCAATATGCTTGTTAATAATTACTATTAATTATAATTATAATATTAAAAACTGTCAAATTTCCCCAATAAGAAAAATATATATGGACATCAGGAAAATATATATCCTATTTATATATAGTTTTTGATCAGCTTATTTGAATATTAAAGGTAGGTAGGCTGATAGTTGAATCCAAGCGTTTGAATATTCTGATGACATTTAAACATCATCTCCAGAGAATCCCGTTAACTCCCAACCTGGACTTCCAACTAACTGTGAACCATCTTCTGGAAGAATGGGACTTTTTACCACCTTTCATTTCTGCAGTCTTTAGGGGTGATTGGTTTTGTCTATTGATACTTTCCCCCAGATCTACTATTTTTATGGAGCAGTTTAGTGTCTGAGAAAGGAAGACCTTCTCTCAAGACATGGGTTTCCTCAATGCTCTGCACCATGAATCTAGGCATGCCCCTTGAGAGAAATTTGGGGCTCCAGTACATCATGTTTGCTGGGGACCCATCACCTCCCAATTCACCTTATTTCCTCAGATATTACTGACATTTTTGGGGGTGGCTGACCTTGGGCCCCTATACAGTTTTACTCCCTGCCCCTTCCCCCGCCCCCCATTAGCCCTGATCCCAGGAAGTGAAGAAATGGGAATCAGATGGCCAGGAGGAGGAGTCCACAGACTCTATTTTGCCTGAGGCAGGCAGTTCCCCCAGAGTGGAATATTTCCCTGGGGCACTACTGACTAGTCAGGAAGCAGGAGGTGGTGCTAGCAGTTAGGAGAGGAGGAGGAGGTTAGTGCAGCTCCAGTGAATCCTGCAGGATGCTTTTCTTCTACAGGCTGACACCAACAGGTCCTGAGACGATCAGCTACAGCTCCTGCTAACAACTTTGCTCTGCTACTTTAGTGTTGGAAAAGATCTCAATGTTAGTTACAGCTCCCAAGTGGGAGGAAAAGTCTCTGCTGATATTGTTTTGGTAGGAATACTAGGGAGGACGGCAGTGCTCCCACACTACATTTCTCAGCGTCACCATCAACAACTTCTGTCTCTCCACCCCATCCTGCAAAATGTATTAGACAGATGTCCGCCAGGGTTTGGCAATGAGTTGATCCTGTGGATAATAACAGTGTCATTTGCCAGCTATGTACATGTAGGGTCAATTTGGGTCCCATACCCAAAAGTCTGCAGACATTAGGCATGGTGACCAAAACCAGCAGCAGACTAGGTCAAGAGGAAAGCAAACAGGCATTATCTTGTTACAGAGCACAAGCGGTCACCTCCAGTATGTTCCATGAGATCATCAGCTCATTCCACAGAACATAGAGGAATGTGTTCAGAGAGGCCAAAAATATGGTCACAACCACCATAGGATGCAGGATGCTAAAGGAACCACATGGCTCAAGTGTTGTTTATGGCAGGACACTACAGGTGTGCATTACGTACTTCCTTAGAATCTCTCTTACATCTTATCCTTCAGTTTACCAGGTACTTGTGAAAAAACATATGTTTTAAAGCCCTGTATTGTTTTTCCTGCCAGTATTAGGAAAACAGCTTTTTATCAGTATCTTCTATATCATTTGCATAAAAATACTGCTCAAGTTCTCTAAATATATGTTGCAAAAACTTCCTCTTTTTTATTAATTTGGAAACTGCCCATATTGCCATATACAACCATTTTATCCTTTTTTTAAATATCCCATCCTCATCACCAGTTTTTCTCCATAAAGTTCATGGCATACAAACACAGATATTAGATAAAAACATACAACACTTTATCTGGAAAGTTGCAATGTAACACTACTTTATTTCATGAAATTCCAAATCTTAACACACAAGAACAAAAAA
Source organism: Terrapene triunguis (assembly GCF_002925995.2). Classification (NCBI taxonomy): domain Eukaryota; kingdom Metazoa; phylum Chordata; order Testudines; family Emydidae; genus Terrapene; species Terrapene triunguis. The sequence continues at coordinate 53,827,934 of NW_020664419.1, read as the reverse complement.
CAGAGAGTGGGAGTGTGCCAATAAAATTTGAGGATGTCACAAAGTTGGGAGGTATTGTCATTACAGAAGAGGATGGCATATCAAAGAGATATGGAAGACCTTTAAAACTGGAGTAAAAGAAATGGGGTGAAATGTCATAGTGCAAAGTGCAAAGTAATGCTCTTAGGGACTAACAACAAGAATTTTTGCTATAAGTTGGGGACTTATCAGTTGGAAGTGATACAGGAGAAAGACTTGAGTCTATTGGTTGATCACAGGATGACTATGCGCTGCCAATGTGATACAGCCATGAAAAAGGCTAATGCAATCCTCGGCTGCATCAGGCAAGGTTTTTGCAGTAGAGATAGGGAAGTGTTATTACCATTATACAAATCACTGGTGAGACTTCATGTGGAATACTATGTGCAATTCTGGTCTCCCATGTTTAAGAAAGATGAATTCATACTGGAACAGGTGCAAAGAAGAGCTACCAGGATGATCAGAGGAATGGAAAACCTGTCTTATGAAAGGAGACTCAAAGAGTTTGGCTTGTTTAACCTAACCAAGAGAAGGCTGAGTGGAGGTATGATTGCTCTCTATAAATATATCAGAGGGATAAATACCAGGGAGGAAGAGGAATTATTTAAGCTCAGTACCAATGTGGACACAAGAACAAATAGATATAAACTGGCCATCAGGAAGTTTAGACTTGAAATTAGACAAAGGTTTCTAACCATCAGAGGAGTGAAGTTCTGGAACAGCCTTCCAAGGGGAGCAGTGGGGGCAAAAAACCTAACTGGCTTCAAGACTGAACTTGATACATTTATGGAAGGGATGGTATGAAGGGACTGCCTCCCCCATCACTTCATTCCCACTGCTTCCCCTCATCTCCTATCCCAGTCCCTCTAGGAAGGTTTTAGTTAGTGTGAGTATCAATCTTACTCTCTCTCTCACCCACCCTCCACCACTCTAACTAACTGGTGCACTGAAAATTGAATTCAAAATGACCACTCCTGTATTACCTGTTTCAGGTTGAAAAAGATGGAAACATTTTTTTCAACATTATCAAAATGTTTAATATAGATAAAGTCATTTTGAGTTTCCAATCAGAGCATTTTAGAATTTCTATTTGATGGAAAATTTTGACTTTTTGTCCCAATTTGTGAAGAAAACAAATTTCAAAGGGTCAGAATTTCCTGTGGGATGGAAACTCTGTTTTCTGACCAGCTTTGCTTGCATATAGTCCAACATATAGTGCCTAAACTAGAAATTGCTTTGTAGTGCGGAGCAGTGCTATCATCAACAACAATCTGAAGGAGAATCAACAGGAACAAAAGGACAAAAACACAAAAATGTTTATATCTTAATTGTAAAATATCACCAACAGCACTTCTGACTATCAGCTGTACTAAGCTCTTCTGAAGGAAGTGTTAGTTCAATTGCTAACCATTTTCTTAAAAAAAAAAAATTGGATAAAACAGAATGAAATGTTAACCTGACCTCCAGCTGATTACTGACATGAAAAGTGTTATCTACAGAGATACAAAAAGCAACTTGTGTATACTTTTCTGGATGTGCCACTTCAGTGTACCTCTTTCAGGCTTACTAAGATGGCAATAAAAGCAGGATTACCAACAATTATTTAACATTAGTGCTATTGGGTGTTAATATCAAAAATGTGTTAATACTTTAAAAGTGCTCTGTATGGGACTCCATTCCTTAAACAGGAGGAGAATTCTCTCCAGCCTTGCTGCTTGCAGAAAGGAAGAGCGGGAAGTCAGCAAGCTCCTCTATGAAGATTTCTCTGCATAGCAGTTATTTACATGAACTAGAAGGAGCAGGAGACATCCTTGCTGTGCTCAGCAAAGAACGATGCTTTTAAGCACCCTCATGCTAGGGCTTGCCAATTCAGCTAACAGCTCTCAGGCAGGGACTGTGTGAGGGAAGGTGCAACATTGCTTATAGTGGGAGCAGCATCAGAAAAAGATGATTATTTGTGAGTCCGACAATTGCCCAGTCTGACCTGAATTGCTGCCATTCCCTCTTTTCATCTTTCAGAACGGGGTGGGGGTGGGGGGTGGGTAGGCTTTGTGAGGGAAATCAATGACTATGTCCTGCTTCACAGCAGCACACAACAGTTGTAGGAGGTAAGAGAGAGACAAAGCACCTGGCAATCCCTGCTTTCTTTCACCAGTGATACAGGCTCACAGTCATGCAAGTTCGATCCCCAAAACTGAGCCTGGCCACTGACAGAATGCTGCTGTGCACCTTGTGATTTCATGTGTATAAACGGAACCAATCTGAGACAATGTGCGGTCAGCCAGTGAAATAGCACACAAGACAACATGTGACAAGACCATCCCTATACACACTGAGATGAAATATTTCCACATCAAGTTGGAGTGAAATAAGAGTCAAAATGAAGTGAGTCAAAACAAGGGTTGAAATGAAACAAAATATAAAATTGGAACGAAACAAAGCGAGAAAGTGAAAAGGGAATAAGAAAGTCGAAATCAGAAAGTCGAAATTAAAACTCCATTTTGTTTTTGAATCATTTCAAAACTTTTATATTAAAATTTTTGTCTAAATCAACATGATCCTACAAAACATTTTGACTTCAATAAAATGGGATTTTTCTGTTGGTGGAAAACTGCTCCACCATTTTTTACCAGCTCTACAAGTAAGAATTTAGCAAAAGAAATATAGAAATCTTTCCCTATTTTATCAGCTTATTTGCTGGAAAAATCTATTTGCAAAATATGGTATCTTAACTAGAGCTAAATGAATAATTGATTTTTTTTTGTTCATTGGCCAAAATGAATTTAAAAAAAAAATCATTCTGGGTTGATCCAAAATGGGGAAAAAATGTTTTTTTCTCATTGAAAAGGGGAGAGAGAGAGAGGTCTGGCAAGTGCATCTGTACTCTTTACCAGTACTGGCTGCTGGCATGACCACTTAGGCATAGGCAGTTGGGTGTAACTGAGAACAGCCGGGAGGCTGCAGAATATGGGGAGTGCAAACATTCTTGTGTTGAATGCAGCCCAGCCAGAATAGCGAGTTGGACCTTGATCTTCTAAAACCATTTTCTGACTGAGCAGCAGGACTTTTCCAGTGGTGCTCTGCATTACCTGTGTTTAAAAATCCATGAAATATGAATCCATCACATTATAACTAGAATTAGTGTGGAGGCTGCCTTACCATGTAACTTTGGGCAATTCACAACCTCTCTAAGTCACTGGGGCTAATGATATTTATCTACTTCATAAGTAAATGATGTGAGTACAGTATGTACAACATATTATTAAGGGCAGCAGTTAAAGATGTGGTAAGGGCACCACCAGGCACTCCTGGTTCTTACTCCTGTCCTAAATCTACTCAACCATGTAGTTTGTAGAAGTATGTCCTTTGATATCCATAAGTATGAGTGTTTTAAAATTTATGTGGCTTTCTAAATTGATGCATGCTTCACTGCAGAAAAAACAAAACAAAACGTTCCTTGTTCAGAAACTTCATGAAGTATGTACTTTTGAGGTTGTAATTTAAAGTGAAGGGAACTGGTAAAAATGCTACACATTTCCACAAAGATATTTTCACCGATTTTGCCAGCCTCAGTTATGATGCAGACGATGCAGGAGGGGGAAATCACATAGACTTGTGTTCCTCCAGCTTTTGCCATTCTACTGACAGCTTTGTATGATAAGTTTCCTCTTATGGATTCTCCACACTCCCTGCGTGAGTCTTAAAATGTTTCTTTCTGTGGGTTGCCAAGGAGGGCTCCAGAAATGAAAATTTGAGAACCACTGCCTCAGAGGGAAGCCCCTGTCTGTGATTTAGTACTTTCTTCATTAAAATGTTAAGCTTCTAAGCTTCTCAAATGGTGAATAGCACATTGTCATTTCTGAGCCTGTATATATCACCCCTGAGGTCCTTATGGAGTTCACTTGGAAAGTATTTACTGAAAATTAATGGGGAACCTCAGCAACTTCTACATTAAGCAGAGCCTCCTGTGGTAAATTATTACCACCAGAGAAGTGGAATAGCTCTCTACAACCATTTCAGCTGGATGCCTGGCTCATACTGATCTGTTTTCTTCCCCTTTGGTTCTTTAGATGGCTGATTTCTTTCCCCGCTGTGTATGCCTCTTTATAAACCAACCACCATTTTCTAGGATTTTAGGTAGAAATAAACATGATAGTGATATGTTTGATAGGTATTATCATAGGAAAGAGATCAGCACCTTTGCACTTTACTTATCAAATAACAGACTCCAGAGCCAAAGGTGAAGTCCATGGACTGAATGATCAATTAACGTTGCCTATCGATCCCTTGTTGTAAGATAGTAGTCTGGATATACTGATGTAAGTGTTGAGAACCATTACTAAATCTGTACTGCCAGACAATGTTATGCTCTAGAAACACCCTATGTTTGTGCTTTGGTCCTTCTCTAGTTGTATTTTTCCTCAGTGTTTGAATTCCCACATTTTTTCTCTCTCAACATTTTTACAAGCCTACATTTAACACACTGAATGAATATTTTCTAGAATGTGTGACTCCACTTTCCCAGCATATGTAAAATGATGTTGCTCTTCACAAACTACAATGAAAGATATGAAATAACTGGATTTACTATGTTTAACCCATGACTCATTTATTGATATTTCCCCCCTTTTGAATTTTCCTAATCTGTGTAGTGTATATTTTTGCTTCCATAGTTGTTCTAAAATTGTGAATGTTTAAAAGGTTGCTATTATTTTTGGTCAGTATTTTTTCTAACTGGTTTTCTGTTGGAAAATGCTGATTCTTCAGAATGAAGACGTTTCACGGGAATGTGCCAATTTTGTCAACTCTTCTGACAGAACACAGGCAGGCTTCCAAAGAAAACATACCTGGTTCCCTGCCAGGTCACTCACTTCAGGAGCTGCTGCAGAGCCATGGTAAGAAGACTAGACTCGAGCCAGTGCTTTTAGGCTCCCTGCTTCTCAGTAGCCTGCTAGGCAGACAGCCAAAGCATTGGGCAGCTCAGAGTCTCTGGTCAGTTTTGTTTAAAATGAGTCAAAATGGAAAGTTGTTTCAATATATGAAATATAAAATTTTGGACTCCCTCCTTTTATGGGACATTTCAAAATTGCCAGTTCTTCTCTGGATATGGAATGATTTTTTTAAATTTTGGGATTTCACAAGGAACAGGAATTCTGGGTTCTGACTAGCACTACTTTTAACCTTTTTCCTGTTCTAGATATTTTTTCTTGAATGTCTATGTTCTTCTTTCTCCTCAGCTGTCTTTTCCCTTTCAGAATTGTTTTTACTGTGTACTTTTAACTTTATTTTCATTTCTTTACCATATACTTCTTTTCTTCCTTTTTCCTATGCTTGTTCTCTCCTTTCACGCTTCCTTCTTTCCTTCCATTCACAAGCTTTGTCTCTCTTGCTGCCCATAAGGAAACTTGTTGGGAGGTCCTGTCACAGTTATTGGCTAACACGTATCTCTGACCCCTCCTGGTCTCTTGGAGTTTTCTCCCCCTCAGGTTATGGACCTCCAGCCATCACCTCTTTCCTGGGATGGAATCAGACTGGGTCTTGGGCTGCAATCTCCTGGTGCTAACCATGATTATCTCAGCAGGTTCAATTTAGGGTCAGGCCCTGCAGCCATATTAAAGCAAAGTACTATTTATTTAGAGCAAAAACATTTAAGAGAAAACAGGTTTTAAAATAATCCATCTGCTGTACACATGTCTAGCTTACCAGGTGGACAAGGTGGGTCCTGAAGAAAAGCTCTGTGTAAGTTCAGAAGCTTCTCTCTCTCACCAAAATAATTTGGACCGATAAAAGATATTACCTCAGCCACCTTGTCTCTGTAATATTCTGGAAACAACATGGCTACAACCGCACTAGGTTACCAGATGTCTATCCATCTTCCACATGGAGATTCTGATAGGTACAAGTATCTGCTTGGATCTTGGTGGGTTAATCTGTTCCCTTAACCCACAAAACAGTTCACACCCCTGTTTCAGGAAATCCTTTAAAGTTGTTTTATGCTTTCCATCACCCACCTTCTCAGAGAACAAGTCACTTTTTAACTGTTTATAGCCCTTTGATCTGTTAGTTGCCAGCACTGGCAAATAATGTTTGCCACTTGTTGGAGGCAGGGTGTAGGAAGCATCAAGCTATTAGCTTTCCACATAGTCTTTCACGTGTGTGCTACAACGTTCTGATCTTCAGTCCATTGTGTTGACTTTGTGCTTGTTTTTCCAAGCTAGATCAATACATTCATACAGGAAAGTCTAATAACCCAACATACAGTAACTTCACCTCACTGACGAGGTCACATACAGTGTTCAAAAAATTATTACATAGTAGCGGCATGTCTGACACAGTCCCTATTTAACTTTTCACTCCCACAGGCACTTTCCTACCATTTTTCCTTCTTCTCTAATCTTCCTCTCTTTGTTCAGCCTGAGTCAGCCACCAGTTTTCTTTCAACAGACCTTGAATCACCTCCTCTCTTGTTCCTGACAGGGAATATCCTCTCCCTTCCAGGCTCAACTTGTGTTCTCTTTGCCTCTGCCTCCCCATCTTAGAGCGAGAGCTACAAAGTTCTCCTGTGCAGGACTAGCTGTTACTATGGAGGCAACAGCCAGTGCTGCAGGGAGAATCATTGCAGTGCACCACCAAGGTCCCTCCTGCTCTCTGCCTGTGACACACGATAGTTTAGTCTCCTAAGGGCTGAAATGCTTTGGTCTAATTCTGGTTGTTGGGCTTGGTGTAAGGATGTCTGGGTGGTGTTTAGTGGCCTGTGATATATGGTACATCAGACGAGATACGCTGATGGTCTCTTAAGGCCTTGAACTCTATGACTTTATGACCATCAAGGGCACAGGGTGGTGGAAAGCCACTCATCAGAGGGAAGCAGCTGAGCACCAGTTACTCCATTCCCCCATTAGGGAGTTTGAAAGGGTGGCTCCAGTGTGGGAATGCAGAAGCTGGCCAGAAAACAGGGAAAATAATGGGAGCTCTTTGATACTTGTGAGGTCTGACTGTTGCCAGGACCCAATGCAGATTAGATGTTTCTTTCTTAGGTATTTTATCTGCTTCTGTGACCATGTTGTCCTATTACCCTTTCTGACCTAAAATCCTGTACTCACACAGAATCACTTTATCTAGTGGGTGATTTGGTGGAAAAATAATTGCAAGATAGGAATTTCTAAGCTATAGGTTTTACAAAGCAATAGCATTTTCATTATTAAAACGAAAGAAACGTATATTCCAATTACATGCAGTTGGCATTCTAGACGTTATTAATTTGCTACATGGTCAGTTGCCTACAAGCTGTGGCGTGGGGACATTAATGTGTTAAATCACTATTTGGGCTTAATTGAATGCATGTTCTAGGAAGATGTCTCAGGTTCTAAAAGATTCAGGGGTGGTGCGTCAGAACAGCATCCTGGAGAGGAAAACATTGAGAGTGTCATCAAGAAATGGTGTTGTGAAGATGCAGTTTCTTTTTTTCGCTCTGAAGGAGAAAATACAGAAATACCAAAAGCTATCCATTACTCATCTAAATATGTTGTTTGATATTTTGAAGATTTCTTTTTCTCTCAGGGTTTTATTCTCACTTATTCCACCATTGAAGAATGTAACAATTATAGATGTGCTAATATAGATCTAGTCAGCACACTTCAAATTCACACTCTTTTTTATCATCACTATTTACAAGGTTCTGTTTCTATCTATGCTTTATGCAAATGAAAGTATATGTCTATAGTGTGGGATTTTCAAAAGCTTTCGGTGTTGGCCTCATTGTTCCCATTGAAATTGATAGTAAAAGAAACCTGAAAAAGAGCTCTGGGTAAGCTCAAAAGCTTGTCTCTCTCACCAACAGAAATTGATCCAACAAAAGAAGTTACTCACCTTGTCTCAGTAAAAGGAACAGTTATTGACCTTACAGTAACTGTGGGTCTTCAATATGTGTTTTCCAAAAGTATTGCAATGATGGGTGCATTTGTACCCTGTGCACTCGAGTTTGGATTGTTTTTGGCCATCAGTTTCATTTGGGGATTAAACTTGTGCCCAAATGAGGGCAAAAGGCTGGGTTGACTCCTTCCACTTCTCAGTTTCTTCACCAATAAAGATTCCAGCTATTATAAGATTCCATAGTAGCAGGAAAGGAAGGAAGGGGAGGGGGAATAGAATATATATGAAGAACACCTTTCAAAGAACCGTAGTTACTGTAGGGAAAGTAACCATTTATTATTTCAGTGCTTGTCCATATATATTCCATTGATGGTGACTCTGAAGCAGTGACCTAATTTGATGGAGGTGTGGGCTAGGGGGTCTAACTAATGACAAAACAAGCAACAGAGTAAAGTTTTGTAAATGCATGTATTGAACTTCAATTAGTTGCCCTATATATTTCTGCTATGGGGATCCTTCTCAAAGAAGTCACTGAGGCTGCCTGAGCCTGGTCAAATAGACTGTGACTCTTACCAGTGGGTCTGCATCAGTGAGTCCATAGCATAGTTTGAGTTGAAATGTTTTGACTGTTCATCCTATCTACATAAAATATAAATAATCTAAGAGATTCCCTAAATGGTCAAGATAGAATGACAGTGCCCTAAGCACATCTAAAGTGTGTTATTTAGTTTCCCCTTTGTAGGAGTGTGGCTTGGAAAAGAAAATCAGGATCTGAATTACTTCATTGAGATGGAAATCAGAGAATATTTTAGAAACTAGAGTTGAGGTCTCAAGAGAGCCTGAATCTCTCCTACCCTCCTTGCAGATATTACTGCTACCAAAAAGGCTTTGATGACTAGTTGAAAAAGGGAACATGTAGCTAGAAGCTCAAAGGATGGCCCCATCAATCCTGACACTATGATGTTTAGTTCCAAAGGGGGGTGGGGTTTGTCTGATTGGGGGTAAACCATGTGTCACAGGGGCTGGCTCTTTGAGGGGAGTCATGGACCAGCCTACATGTGACAGGCTGTAAGGGAGAACCAGTCAACTCAGACCCCAGATAGAAATAATTAAATCCCTAGGTGGGTGGGTGGCAGCTTATTAGCTAATGAGCCTTACCAGGGCTCAGCTGAGGTGGTTCCTAAAGACAAGGAGCTTCTGAGAGGAAGAGCTCCCAAGACAGCTCACCAGAGCAAGGAGCCCACAAGAGCAGAGGAAGCTCCTGAAAAGAGGAGCTCACAGGACAGCTAAGAGGGAGAGCTCACTAGAGCAATGGGCCTAGAAGGTGAGATCTGAGTGACAGGGAATTTCCAAACTGGCTGGAAGCTCAGCCTGTCAGGAACTAGATGCTGACCTGAGAGGAGCTGCAGTTTATAGTTCTCTGCAGATCCCTGACTCCAGGGAAGGATGGATTCGCCTCAGGTAGTGGCAAGAGTCCTGACTCCCTGGAAGGGACCCAAGCTGAGAGAACCTTACTGGTAAAGGGCCAGATGGAGGAAAGCATGCACTTAGGAGGAATCATAAACTAAGAGTGACTCTGTCTCCTAACTAAGACGCTGAGGTGAAGGTTTGCTTGTATTTTCATTGGGCCTTTGATTAAAGGGCATTGTTCCCTACATAAAGCCTCATTTAATTTACTGATGACACATTTTGGGAAACTGAGGCAGGGGGCACCACTACATCACACTTGGCCAGAAGGGGGTGCTATAGGCCAGATACCTTGTGACACTGTGATAAGGCCCTTAGAAATCTAGCAACTGTGGGATGAGCAAAAACTGAGTACCTCTGAATCAGAGTGTGATTAGCTGACATGGCTACTAAGTGGACACATGGCCAGTCATGTTGTTGTTGTTGTTTTAAGACCATAGATATTCCAGTATGTCAGGAATGTGAGTCTCTAATGGATGTAGCTGGCATTGGTTGGCCCAGATCGAATACCATTTCCATTTGGCAGAGTGGGTAGATCTAGTAGAGTCCTTTTTGCGATTTTGGATTTTGGATGAGCAGCTCCTCTCCACCTCTGATCGCCCCCACAGCTGGATGGAGAATCTGGACCTCACTCTCGGATGTTACATCCAGCTGAGGAGGCAACTGGATTAGAGACTGAATTTGAGAAATTCATTAGATCCAAGAACCAAAACTGTCATGGTCAGGCTGGTGGCAGCATATTCATTTTGGCTGAATCCTGTCTGAGTTGTCTGATTACATTTGGTATTAGAGGAATTGGAGGATAATCATGCATCAGACCAGGGGATCAATAATAGAGCTGGTCACAAATTTTCCAACAAAACAGGGTTTTATCAGAAAATACCAATTTGTTGAAACTGATATTTATTGGAAACATCTTGGGTTCTCCACCCTTTCAATGACCCACAGGCAGGATTCTGTCATAAACGTGCCTGATATCCTGCTGGCTCACCTGGTGGGCTGCTGGGACCCAGGGCCTCCAGGATCTGTGGCTCTGGGACAGTCCTACCATCTGGACTGCCTGGGGGCTAGGGACCCCAAGGCTTCCAGGGTCTGTTGTTCTGAAATTCTTCAGCGCTGGGGATCCCAAGTCTTCCAGGCTCCCTAGTGCAGAGCCTGGGAGCCCCAGTTCTGGCTGGGGCTTAGCTTCCAGCTCCAACACAGGGATCCTGGAAGCCATGAGAACCCTGTCTCAAGCAATGACAAAGTGTACCGACATCAGCCCAATTCATATGTACTGGAATTTTTAAGCATCTGTTGCTTTAGCATTTGTGCTATTTACAAACACAGCATATGGTCAACACACACTGAATACTGGAAAACATTATCATGTAATGGTCACATAGTATATAACGCAATACACATGATGGTTTCCTATATCCACCTACCTTCCTGGAAAATAGACCCAAAATGTCTATTTCTGACAAAACACATTGCGGTATCCCATTGTTAGCTGACATCAGTTACGTGGCACACTGTAAACAGGCAGTATCTACTCAGAATTACCATTTTAACCAGGTTAAGCAAGAAAATACATGACAACACATTCATGAACAATACATTGTCTATGTTTTCTTTCTTTAGCTCTGTTTATTTCAAGAACTGTGATACATAAATAATTTAAACTTGTGCTGCTTTTTAACATGTAAGAACTATGTATTAAAATTGATCCAATCAAAATTTCTGCATTAAACTCTTATTTTGCTAGTAGAGCCTCTTTCTGAAAGAGCACAAAACAAACAAATTAAAACTAATGGCAAAGGCAGACATGCATAACTGCTTTCAACTACCTGAAAGGGGGTTCCTAAGCAGATGGATCTAGACTGTTCTCAGTGGTACCTGTTAACAGAACAAGGAGTAATGGTCTCAAGTTGCAGTGGGGGAGGTTTAGGTTGGATATTAGGAAAAACTTTTTCACTAGGAGGGTGGTGAAGCACTGGAATGGGTTACCTAGGGAGGTGGTGGAATCTCCTTCCTTAGAAGTTTTTAAGGTCAGGCTTGACAAAGCCCTGGCTGGGATGATTTAGTTGGGAATTGGTCCTGCTTTGAGCAGGGGGTTGGACTAGATGACCTCCTGGGGTCCCTTCCAACCCTGATATTCTATGATTCTATGATTCATAGCTGAGTTGGCAGTTCTAACAGTGTGGGCAGTCTTTGAGCTAAGGACACAATTTGTTCACATCGTGGTGTAAATTAGCTTACTCTGCCCCAGTGTCCTAGCATTATGGTTGGACAATGGCAAGCTGAACCAAAGAGATGAAAGAAGACAAAACATCAAAAAGAAAGGTTTACTTATTATGTTATCCTTTCAAGAGTTGCCTCTGTGCTGCAGCTTATGGGATGGTGCTGCTCTGGTACTTCGATCTCGCAGTGAGCTCAAGACATCAGGGAAGCACCATCCCACAAATGGATCTCAATGCACTGATGGAAGTTGGCCCTGTGCAAGTTGGCCTTGTGCAGTGCACCTAGAACTACCGAAGCAGTGCTGAAAATAAGAGAGCTGATACCGATCATGCTTCCACGGGAGCACCATTGAGGCGACAGATAAACTACACATCAAGAGAATTCCTAAGGACTATTTTGAAACTTTGAAATTCATAGCCCTAACTTAAAGTGGGTATCAATGGCTTGATGTATCACTCAACACCAAAGGGCATTGATAGAGACCAGTGATTAGAGAAATAACTCCAGAAAATTATATAACTAACTGGGAACCAGGCTAAACAGATAGAGGATACAGAGATCTGCTCTAAATTACATTGAAGTCCTTAGGACAGATGGAGTGCTGCATTCAGACACAAGCAAGCAGGTCTCTTGGGGAACTTATTTGCTGACCATACTCAGAGGGAGTGAAAGTGGAACATTCTAGAAGGCACTAAAGCACTGTTGACTGGTCTGTGCATGAGACACAGCTTGGGTGTCTCAAAGGGCTGAAATACTTTGAAAAGTAGAGGAGTCACCACCTATTTCATATAGAAGCACAAGGCCAAAGAGGTAGAATCCAGTCAATGTAGAATCTCTAGATACCTTAATGCTGTTTCTCTTCAGCCAAGAGGCACTCATTCTGGAGGCTTTGCAGCAGGTCAGTTTTCATTGTTGAAAACAAACTGAAGTCCTAGAGTCTGTAATCTGTTTTACACTAAGTATACATTCTTACCTCGGCTATCCTGTTATTCTTGTACTGAGACAGAGCCAATCCTACACAGGCAAGTCTGGAAACACCAGTTCAGTTACCCGAAGCTGCCATCAGGAACAACGGCCTCTGCTGCTGTTTTCCAGGTCTGAAGCCATACTATGTTAAGTAATGCGGAATCATTCAGACATGCTCAATCAATAATAACGAATAAGGGTGACTGAACTGAAGCTTTAGAAAAGGCTCTCAAGCTCAAAGTATAAACCAGCCAACAAAGGCCTAACTTTACCTAGCCTTCCAGTTAGTGGGGAATCTCCATCCCCTTCTGAAATCAGCCTATCTGGTTACAATTATAACTTCTGATAGTGGCCTATTTTTTCGGCTTACTTTTTAAAGTGGCCAAAAAAACCTTCTCAGAACTGTCAGACCTCAAATTTATTGGTAACTACGGTAAAGTTTTATAAGCAATTATTCAGTTTTAGAATAAACAACTTGCAAGCTAAAGCCAGATGAGACCATTCTTAAACTTATTTATGTATTTTAATTTTTAATTCCAACAGTTTACCTACTGGTAATTTCACTACAACAGTGTGATATTTCTTTATTTGTACCCAGTAAACTTTGGAAACTATTGTTCAGAGTGCTTGTAAATGATCATTTGTCTTGCTCAGGGGTTGGTGGGCTTGAAAAGCAGAGAGACTCAAAATTATGTGCAACCATTTAAGCACTATTTCTAAAGCTGAGTAGGAACTTCAATTTTTTTTTCAAATTGCATTTGTTGTTATGGTAATACTTAAACAGCTCTTTACATCCACTGACTTAAAAGGAGGTAAACCCCATTATTCTCAATGGGAAACTGAGGTCCAGGGCAGTGAAGAGGCTTACCCAAGATAATCCAGCAATCCCATGGCATAGCTGGGAATAGAGCACAGGTCTTCTGAGTGCTTGTTCAATGCTCTTGCCACCAGGCCAGGCTGACTTTTATTTAATAGCCTGAGTTCATACATTATTTCATATTTACCTACACAATGACAGATAAACACTCTGGCCCAGAGTTCTAAATCACTTCAGTGAAGAATGAAATATGTCAGTCCGGCCGCTTTTTGCATTTAACAAGCAACCTGCTGCAGGAGCAGGCATTTTGCTAGAGGCATTTTTTCCAAGCCCACAGGGCTAATAAAGTAACTCTCATAACTATAGTAATGTATATACAAGACAATATACTTGATAGTGTATTTTCTCTAGTAACTAAAACTCATTTGTTTCCAGCAAATAATAAATGCATGACAAAGACAGTATAATGATAAATAATAAAATTGATATTAAAAATAAGTTATACCAACAATAACAAAATAAAACTCCAGTAATGAATGTGCTGAAAACAATCATAACATACACCAAACAATAATATTATGCTTAAAAGCTATAAGATCAAAGTCAGATCCTGCAAACGCTTACTCACATAAGTTATCCCTTTAGAGTTAAGCAGGATGCCTTGCATATGGATCACATGCATGAGAAAAAGCTTGTAGATTCTGGCCCTTACATTGCTGTGCATTATTAAGCTATAGAAATTGATGTTTACATTCAGATATACTCTGAACTAACAATCAAGTTAAAAATAGCCACCACAGTGAGTAATAATGAATCCTCTGACCTAGTATGCCAAGCAAGCTGATTGCCAGTGGTGTGGACTCACTGGGGAAGTAAAATTGATCAGTGAAGAAATTTGTAAAGATCTTATACTGGTTAAAGAGGCCCAAATATTCGTTGGGAATATCAACTATGATCATTGTGGGAAAGGAAGAAAGAGATGAGAAGAGACAAATTGTACAGTAGAGGTTATCAGAAATTTTCCAACTGAATGTTTTCCTGATGAAAAATGCTGATTTGTCTAAAGTGAAACATTTCACAGAAAAATCTAGCTTTCAAATAGACCATTATGCAAAAAAAAAAAAACCAAAAAAACAAGAACAGAGTATTTAGATTTTCCATTTTGAAATGTCTTCTCATTTTAATTTTTTTCAATGTATATAACATGACATAATATATTAAATAAAGTCTAAATCAGAATGAAAATTTCAATCAATCCAAAAGAAACTTTTTGGTGGTGAACTTCATTTCATGGGAAATTTGAGGTGTCTTATTGTTGTTTTGTTTTCATTATTGTTTCAGAGTGGAAAAGAAATAAAAAACCATGGAATTTTCCTTGAAACAGAAAGTCAGGTTCCTGCCCAGCTCTACTATACAGATTAGGGGATAAGGCTTCTGAGATGTTTATAACCCTATAGAAATTATAAAAGTAGCACGATATATTTATATTTGTGTTGCTTTTTCATAAGAAAAAGATGAAATTGACCTTGACAGGAGTTGTGCATTAAAAATACTAACACTGTGCATCGTGCTCCTGGTAGGGAAAAAAAATACTAGTTTCTCCAGTACCATTTTTATTTTGTTTTACTGCATTTCATCATAGAGTGTTTAAAGGAGAGGCTTTTATGTTGCAAGGGAAGGCACTGGTTTATAGCTTACTTTTACTGCTATTAAGATCTAATCTATCACTCTTCAGTCGATTGCATTTGACAAGCAGCTTCTTAAACTTGAACTTTGTCAGTTGGTGACAGATAACTCTGCCTGTTTGTGCAATTTCCTCTTTTGCAGAGGCTTCACTATGAATTGTCTCATTATTAATCACCAACTTTAGATATAATTTATTATACTATATAGGTTTGAAAAAAATGAGCCACGGGGGGAGGGGGGGAGAAAAAGGGGGGAACCTTGTAGCATCACCTTGAACAGCTGGTGAACATTATTAGCTGAAAAGAAGCCATAGAGAAACACCAGCTTGTTGGAGACAAAAATATACAGGAAATCAAACACCCGCTATTCACCACATGAGATTATATTTTTCTATTTGCTGATTCCTGCCACTGTAAAATTTACAAAGGTACTGCATGCTCTGGGTTAGATTACTTCAGGGAAAACAAATGAGCATGTCTGAAAGCACTGCATCTGTGGGGACTCTGTCTGGATCAGCATTATGAAAGGAATTATGACTTTTTCCCTGATTTTTTTTAGTAGTGAATTTAGGGCTGAATGGAGCCAGATGTATGTGGGCCATAGGGGCTGTGGTATCCTCTCTTTGGAGCCAGTGCCGTGAGCATCCTTAGCAATCCTGCAGGAACTTCTACACAGAGTGGATAGAGAATCGGAACTTGGAAGCATCCATGTATGCTTTTCTACCTCACCCCACCAATGTTCTTCAATCCTGCCATGGAAGGACAGCTCTACTGGTAAGAGAGCAGAGTACTTCAACGTCCATGCCGATTCAGTCTTTGGTCCAATGATTCTAACTGTGAATTGTGATTGTGTTCTCTCCCCTCCTTCACTTTGCAAAGCAAAACAAACCCCATCCCTGGGGCAGGTTCTCAGTTGCTCTGCAACTTTTACACATTTGCAAACTGCATGAAAAACACTACAATACTAGTAGCGTAGAATTGTGTATCCGTTGTGTGCTAGTGCAAATGAGTACACAAGGTAGAAAGCAGTGGAGAGTCAGTCTCAACAGTCACAGTAGTATGAGCAGTATAACTATTTGGCTTGAAACAATTGTTGCATCACTGGTTTTCCTTTAAATGGAAATTGATTTGAGGTCTTAGGCAATTCTGTCAAAGATATCCTTAATACACTCCTACTTTCAAAAAGGACATAGTACTGCTACAGAAATCTCACTGTATTATCCTGGCAGATTACCTGTTTATCATGTTCACAAAGCCTAATCTCATTACAGTGATCACATGTTCCCCAGTAGCCAAAAAGGCAAACTGAGCTTATGTGAAATTATATGACTATATCTCCAAATATATAGTCATATCTTCAGGCAGGTTAAGCACTGGAATAAATTGCCTAGGGAGGTTGTGGCATCTCCATCATCAGAGATTTTAAAGAACAGACTACACAAACACCTGTCAGGAATGGTCTAGATAATACTTAGTCCTGCCATGAGTGCAGGGCACTGGACTAGATGACCTCTTGAGGTCCCTTCCTGTCCTATGATTCTAAGAACAGTTTTGGCAATTGCCTCTGTTAGATCACAGAGAAGCATGTGCCACACCCTTGCACAACTGCTTTACTTCATAGTTTCTTTCCTGCTCTGGCCCTGTGGAGGTTTAGTTTGGAGCTGTTGTAACCAGGCTGGTTCTGGTGGGACCCAACTGAGAGTGCCAATTCAGGACAAATTGCTTAAAGCAGGGCAGTTACAGCCCAAAGCTGGAGTTCCTTTCCACGGAAATCTTTAGTAAAAGGCGAAAGATTTACATGATCTAAGACAAACCAAACCAGCCAAACAGAGAAGACTTTGGTTTTACCCCACTGGGTAACCACAAGTCACACAAGCAATTCCCTTAGACACTCCGGTTTCCCAGTATCACCACCAGTGCCACTCATTATGGGGATGAATGGTTATGAAAACCAATACCCCAGTAAAAGGAAAAAGGTTCTCCTGATCCCAAAGGACCAAACCCCAGACCCAGGTCAATATACAAATCAGATCTTACTCACAAATCAAGCTGTTGCCAATCCTCTGTAAGCTAAAAGCTAAAGGTTTATTCATAAAAGGAAAAAGATATAGATGAGAGCTATAGATTGGAATCAATTACATACAGTAACGGCAAAGTTCTTGGTTCAGGCTTGTAGCAGTGATTGGAATAAACTGCAGGTTCAAATAAAGTCTCTGGAGTACATCCACAGCTGGGATGGGTCATTCAGTCCTTTGTTTAGAGCTTCAGTTTGTAGCAAAGTCCCTCCAGAGGTATGAAGCAGGATTGAAGACAAGATGGAGATGAGGCAATAGCCTTTTATAGTCTTCTGCCATGTGGTCTCTGCTTTCTTTGTTCCAAGGACATGCTATCCAGCACATGGCATAGAAAAACCTTAGAGTTCTGTCCATAGGCAGGTCTCTGCCTACCTTGCTGAGTCACAAGGTGTGTCTGCCTTCTCTCAATGGGTCAACTGTATAGCTGATGGTCCTTAATGGGCCATCAAGCAGGCTAGGCAGAGCTCACACCAACTTGTCTGGGTGTCACCCAGAAGCATAGCACAAGTTTGAACTACAGACAGTATAGAGCCAATACTTACAACTTTACATACAAAAATGATACATGCATACAGATAGCATAATCATAACCAGCAAACCATAATCTTGTCTTGGACACCTTATTTGACCCCTTTATACAAGATTTGGTGCCACTACAGGACCTTGGTTGCAACAATGATCTATACGGTCACAGGTTATATTAATAACGTCACAGCTGTATTATCTTTTCTATTGATGCTGTAATCGAGTAGCAGAGCTACTACAGCTAGAGGCAGCTGGGGCAGGGTGAAAGCAGCGGGAAGAACATCTGTCAGGTTTGGGCACTTGCTCTAGAGCCAGTTCCATGGACAAAGATGAGAGGGGAGCAAACCCTGATCCTGGTATAGTGAGCTGGAGGGAACACCTGATGTTGATCTTCACAGGAATTTTCTGTGCCAAGGCTGCCTCCTCTGGGTTTTGCACAGGGGATGATCTGGGCCAGTATGTG
This sequence comes from Terrapene triunguis, assembly GCF_002925995.2. Classification (NCBI taxonomy): domain Eukaryota; kingdom Metazoa; phylum Chordata; order Testudines; family Emydidae; genus Terrapene; species Terrapene triunguis. Next base: position 53,809,823 of record NW_020664419.1, on the reverse strand, counting down.
GTTGTGTTAGAAGAAGCACCCATATCATGACAGTATTGTGGCCTATCTTAAATGAGTAGACTGTTGACTCTTGGTGCAGATCACACTAGACGGATGTCCGTATGACAAACAAACAAAACTTCCACCACACACACCACTGTAGCTGACATCCCAGCTGCCAGTCCTAGCCAAGTGCCCCTGGGCTGCATTGGCATTGGAACCCCATTAGATGTGGGGTCTCCAGAGCAGGTGGAGCCACACTGGTGGGGTAGCATGGGCACATTTGCACTGCTTCTGTCTATGCTGTGCCTGCTCTAGGAATAAATGTCAAATATATGCCAGGAAGAAGAGCTGAGTGCTTTTTACATTTTAATTAAAGAAAATTTAATTTTTTCATACCAATCTATTGTGCGTCATGAGTTTACTTTCCAGCTGATAATGTGAAATAGTTCCATATAATGTGGTATCATTCTGAGGCAAATTCAATGAAGCAGACTTTTTTTCTTCTATGAGCAGAACATTAGAAAATTGTTCACAGTGCCCATAAAGCAGCTGGCAAACCCGTTGGCTGATCTCCCAACTATTTTTTTTTCTGCTGGCCCAATACATTTTAATAAATTAAATAAATACAAAAAGACAATATCCACAAACATTGAATTGAAAAGGTATTACATCAGGTACAGCCTTGCTTCATATTTTAAATGCTGGCTCCAGCACAGGGAACAGACATTAAGATCAGCCATCATGCAAAATATAGACAAGTATATTGTTATATCTTCATTATAATGGTAAATATTTCCATAGGGGAATGATGCATACAGAACCTGCTTTGTCACTGCCCTACACCATTTGTACCTGGGTGTAACTCTATTGACTTGAATGCAGTTACATCAGTGCAAAACTGGTCTGACGTGGTGGTGAATCAGACCAATTGCAAGCCCATTATTATTATTATTATTACAAAGGTGAAAAGACCACACATCCTCATTCTGCAACTTATTATGTGTGGGCCCAAGTTTGATGAAGTTCTTACTGTATTTGAACTGGTTGGCCCATTGTTAAAATGGTATTCAACACATATCACATCTAGATGTAGGCTGGGATTTTCAAAGGAAAATAAAGGTGTTGGACAGCCAGTTCTCATTGATTTGGGCACCTAATTCCTTCAGACCCTTTTGAAAATCCCAGGTGCAGTGTATAACTGACACCCAGAGGCATGGAGATTGGAGAAATAGCAAGATTAATTTATGGTGTTTATCAACAATGCCAAAGAATTCCCTTTAAATTTTTAAAATATGTCTGATGTGAACTGTAACTTTCAGGGTGACTGTAGTGGGGTGGTAACCCCGCTCCAGTCCAGAGGGGGCTGTGGCTGGAGAAAGCAGCTTTTAGGCTGAGCTGATTGGGGGAAGTGGCTACAGCTGGGGCCACGCCCCAAACAGACTCAGCTGGCCCTATAAAGGCCAGGGCAGCCAGAAGCTCAGCAGTCTCTTTCTGAGTATAGAGAGAGACGGGCCTGGCTGCAGCAAGCTAGGGATAGTGTATCTGAGTGGAGCAGGGCTGGGGACAGGCTGAGGAGCTGGGGAGCTCCAGCCTGGACGGCCCCAGGCTGCGGCCTAGCGGAAGGCCAAGGGGTACTGGGGGTTGCAGAGGGCAGTCCAGGGCTAGGCCAAGGCAGCAGGTCCAAACCCTCCTTGCCAGTGACGAATGGCCTATACTGCAGTCTGCCCCAGGGAGCAGGGGCTAGTTGGTGACTGGCAGTGACCTAGTGCTGAGGTAAGGTGGGGATAGTGGATGGGGGTTCCCCTGGGAGGGGAGACCTAGTGTGTGGGTACTGCCAGGGGGCAGCACCCAGAGCAAGGGGCACCGGGGTCCTGGGAGGGACATGGGAGCCAAGAAGGAGCAGACAGGTGGATCACAGGCCTGCAGAGGGCGCTCCAGAGGCTGTAGAGCTAATTCCCTGGACGACCTGCAGGAGGCGCTGCAGGAGTGAGTCTGACCCTCTTACAGTGACATAATGAATTTCAGTGCCTTTCTTTAAGCTACAGCAATTTCAGAGAAGTGCAGTACAGTGTTCTGGTGGCAATGACCTGAGGAGCGTCTTGAGGTTTACAAAGAGTACAGTGCAACATGACATTTTGATACATAACTAAAATCTGAAGAGCATCACATGCATATGAAAGTCGGGTAACCTTTTTTCAGCTGAGATTCTGGCTTTCTGAAGAGCGAATAAGACTGAAGAATATAAGACCCTTCACAATCTAACTTCTGTTTAGACTCCGCACACATGGTCTGCCAGTAATCATGTATGTAAAAATTATTCAGCCTTTCCATAATAGAGCAGCAGCCTTGGCTTTGAAATTTGCAGCTTTGTTATGAATATGCTAGTTTCTGGGTCATATTCCACTACTAAGAGGGGATCCAAACTCAGTGGAAAGCAGACAGTTAAGTGAAAGAGCACAGAAAAGTGAGAATAGAGGCTCTGTGATACCTCCCTCTGATCCCTGATATAACACTCTCTATAAGGTGTTGGAAAGGAAAGAAACAGATGCAGCTTCTTCCCTCCACAAGGATTTCTCATAGTAAATGTACTGGTAGTATTACCTCCTACTGTGAAGGTTAGTTTTTCACCTTCTGTTCTCTAAAAAAAGAACAGGAGTACTTGTGGCACCTTAGACTAACAAATTTATTTGAGCATAAGCTTTCGTGGGTTACAGCCCACTTCATCGGATGCATAGAATGGGACATATAGTAAGGAGATCTCTCTCTCTCTCTCTCTCTCTCTCTCTCTATATATACACACACATACATACATACATACATACAGAGAACATGAAAAGGTGGGAGTTGTTCTCTGTATGTTACGCAATTTCAGCTACATGAATAACGTAGCTGAAGTCGACATACTTAGATCTACTTACCGTGGTGTCTTCACTACTGTGAGTCAACTGCTGCCGCTCCCCCATCGACTCTGCCTGCGTCTCTCGCTGAGCTGGAGTACAGGAGTCGATGGGAGAGTGCTCGGGGATCGATTTATCACATCTAGACTAGATGCGATAAATCGATCCCCGCTGGATCAATCACTGCCTACCGATCCAGCCGGTAGTGAAGACTTACCCATAGATATTAAACTTATCCTTAGTTATGCTTCCTTGTGCATTGGTCCTAAAATGTGGCCTCTCTTCATAGCTTTATATATAATTTGTCAAATAACACAATGAAAAAGGAAAAATTTAAAAGACAACAACTCTAAGCTATATAACTCCAGCTCGGCGAGAGGCGCAGGCAGAGTCAATGGGGGAGCAGCAGCAGTCTACTCATCGTAGTGAAGATACCGCAGAAAGTAGATCTAAGTATGTCGACTTCAGCTACGTTATTCATGTAGCTGAAGTTGCGTAACTTAGATCGATCCCCAGCCCCAGTGTAGACCAGGCCTCAACGGCCGGAGCTATGAAACAGAAGCATAAGGTCAATCTGGGTTTGCCCTCAAAGACATCCAGAGCAGACAGATTACTACAGCTCTGATACCTTTTGAAACCATAGACTGTAACTCATGTTTGCCTGCTTTAACCTTGTAATAACTCTCTCATTTCTTTTCTTGGTTAATAAATCCTTAGCTAGTTTACTATAGGATTAGCTACAAGCATTGTCTTTGGTGTGCGATCTAAAAGACAAATTGACCTGGGGTAAGTGACTGGTCTCTTGGGACTAGAAACAACCTGAATATTTTGTGATCTTTGGTATATAGCAACCATTAACACCAAGTCCAGCTTGCTTGTGTGGCAAAGTAGACTGTAATGCCCAAGGGGACTGTCTGAGACTCCATGGTGAGACTGTTATAGTGCTTTAGGAGTTCATACTTGTTACAGGGTTGGTGAACCAGTTTGGGGTCTCTTCCCTGCTTCTTGACAGTCTGCCCTGAAGACACTCATGGTCATGACAGGGTGACAGTTGTAAAGAGGCAAATAATGAGATAATCTGACCCCTGGGTCCCTATTTACTTTTATTTTTCTGTACAGTTGTTGAAAACTATAACTATTTTTTATTCATATCAGGTGTGTAAATGTTCTCAATTGTTTCTCAGGTCTATTGTCCCCTTGACAATACTTGACCAAAATGGTAGATGAAATTAAATGTTGATAAAAGCAAAGTAATGCACATTGGAAACATAATCCCAACTATCAATATAAAATGATTGGGTCTAAATTAGCTGTTACCACTCAAGAGAGAGATCTTGGAATCATTGTGGATAGTTCTCTGAAAACATCCACTCAATGTGCAGCGGCAGTCAAAAAAGCTAACAAAATGTTGGGAATCCTTAGGAAAGGGATAGATAATAAGACAGAAAATATCATATTGCTCTGTATAAATCCATTGTACGCCCACATCTTGAATACTGAGTGCAGATCTGGTTGCCCCAGCTCAAAAAAGATATATTGGAATTGGAAAAGGTTCAGAAAAGGGCAACAAAAGTTATTAGGGGTATGGAACACCTTCCATATGAGGAGAGATTAATAAGAATGGGACTTTTCAGCTTGGAAAAGAGATGACTAAGGGGGGATATAATAGAGGTCTATAAAATCATGATTGGTGTGGAAAACATGAGTAAAGAAGTGTTATTTACTCCTTCTCATAATAAGAAGTAGGGGGTGACCAAATGAGATTAATAAGCAGCAGGTTTAAAACAAACAAAAGGAAGTATTTCTTCACACAACATAGAGTCAACCTGTGGAACTCTTTGCCAGAAGGTTCAAAAAATAACTAGATAAATTCATGGAGAATAGGTCTATCAATGGCTATTAGCCAGGATGGGCAGGGATGGTGTCCCTAGGTTCTGTTTGCCAGAAGCTGGGAATGAGCAAGAGGGGATGGATCACTTGATGATTACCTGGTCTGTTCATACCCTCTGGGGCACCTGGCTTTGGCCACTGTCAGAAGAGAGGATACTGGGATAGATGGACCTTTGGTCTGACCCAGTATGGCCATTCTTATGTTCTTGATTTATTCCTCCTTGGTATTAACCATTTTTACTTTAGCGCTTTTGCGTCCAGTCTCAGGAATGACTCTTTTCCCAGGGCTTGTGAAATGAGCTAAGGTTAAGTCATTTTATATGTAAAATTTTAAGCTTTGATAGAAATGGAAAATACTTTCTTACAGATGTGCAGAGCATTTTAAAAGAGCAAGAATGTCTCTTGTAACTGTCCTATTTCTTATTGCCTTACAAGACCAATTTCAACAGTGTTCACATATAACAATAATATCTAATGGCCTCTTAGGTTAATAACAAGAGTATATTGATTTTTCCGCATAATATATTCCACATGAATACTTCTGATTTAAAGATGGTAAATGTGTGTAAAGACAACCATTTTCTAGTCCCACAATGGGTAATGGGTTCATTGTTTTTGGAAACAGACTGATGTTCATAAATTGATTCACAAGTTAATTAAATTTACCATTTCTACAGTTGGTTAATAAACAGTGAGAACTTTTCTTTTTTCCTGAAAATACAGTTATGAAACTTGAGACCCGTTGCTTCAGAGATGAATGAATGATGTTTGGCTATAGGCCAGGTATAATGGAATGAGTCATTAGGTGGGCTTCCAAACAGTGGCCTATTAATAGCCTCCAACCTGACCTGGAGTTGACACATACCATGTTTTGAAATATCTTTAAGTGTTAATTTTTCAAATGTCACACCAGCCAAAGGCACAACTGAATCAGTTATCCAGAAACTTGATGGCAAGAAGGAAAAAATATTTATCTTGTAATTATGCTTCTTTGAAGATATCACTTAATAGAATTCTCACTTTTTGAAAGTAAGTAGCACAACGTATAGTCCATCTAATAAAAAGAGCAATAATACATACTTTGTGTAATAACTCTCTTGGTAGTACATAGGTATGTCAGCTTTTGATTTTATTTAGTATTGATCAGGACACACAGAATGAAAGGCAGACGCAGGTATGGAGTTAAGTGGTAGGCTGCAACTTTATTAACTTAACAAAGGGAAGGTTCGGTATGTGCCTCTCCTCTTCCCCACGTTTACCAGGCATTTAATTGGGTCCAGTGCAGGGTTACAGGGCTCCGACCATATGACCAACAATGAGAGACAGACCCTCCTCAGTTAACTAGACTTGGATGACATTTTTCAGGTGAAATTTTTCAGCTTAAACATTTTTTTGGCCAAAAAAATCCAGATTCAAATCAATGGAACTTTTTTGAATTCATGTTGCTGAATTGTTTTGATTGTGGAAAAAAAATCAAAATGTTTTGTTTTGACATTTTTGATAGGAAATGTTTACATTTTTCGATTCAAAATGACTTTACATTTTGAATTTTGCTTCAACTGTATATATTTTTTAAAGTTAAAAAGCATGACAATGAAATGAAACATTGCATTGTGGGAAAAACAAAATGCTTTGTTCAACCCCCCATATCATTTTTTAAAAAACTACTGTGGCTCTGCTCTAAGCCTAGCACCTAGGACTAATTTCATTTTGGAATCCTTTCAACTCCTCCCCTTGTGAGGGGGGATAGAGGGTATCAAAGAGGACCTCAGCCTGCTAGGAGTTCGGGTATCCCCATCTCCATAAGGAAAAAGGTCCATGTCTCTTAGGCATCTGTGGGAGCTGGCTTTTTTACTCTTTATCTGCACTGGACACCAGCTGCAGGTTGTGACAAATTAACTTTTTTATATTCCTCCAAGCATTAAATTCTTATTCTTTTTTAACCTAAATCATGTCTTCCACAATCTGGTGAAGAAGGCGAAAAACCCTCTAGACATCTCCAGTTTGGCCCAATGAGGAGAAAAAAAAAAACACCTTCCTGGTCCTGAAAACAGGTAATTGGTCAGACCCATATCAAGAGAGGGGGCAGGGCAACAACATGGCAAGATGGCCTCTGGATGACTCCGAAGGCTTTAAATTGAGAGGAGGAGGGTTGAGAGAGCCAATCAATTTTGCTCTTGACTAGTCAATGGCTCCAGCACATAGAATCCTAGAATCAGAATATTAGGGTTGGAAGAGATTTTAGGAGGTCATCTAGTCCAATCCCCAGCTCAAAGCAGGACTAACACCAACTAAATCATCCCAGCCAAGGCTTTGTCAAGCTGGGCCTTAAAAAGCTCTGAGGATGGAGATTCCACCACCTCCCTAGGTAACCCAGTCCAGTGCTTCACCATCCTCCTAGTGAAATAGTGTTTCCTAATATCCAACCTAAACCTCCCCCACTGCAACTTGAGACCATTGTTTCTTGATCTGTCATCTGCCACCACTGAAAACAACCGAGCTCCATCCTCTTTGGAACTTCCCTTCAGGTAGTTGAAGGCTGCTATCAAATCCCCGCCACTCTTCTCTTCTCCAGACTAAATAACCCCAATTCCCTCGGCCTCTCCTCATAAGTCATGTGCCCCAGCCTCCTTTTTGTTGTCCTCCGCTGGACTCTCTCCAATTTGTCCACATCCCTTCTGTAGTGGGGGAACCAAAACTGGACGCAATACTCCAGGTGTGGCCTCACAAGTGCAGAATAGAGGGGAATAATCACTTCCCTCGATCTGCTGGCAATGCTCCTACTAATACAGCCCAATATGCCGTTGGCCTTCTTGGCAACGAGGGCACGCTGCTGACTCATATCCAGCTTCTCGTTCACTGTAATCCCCAGGTCCTTTTCTGCAGAACTGCTGCTTGGCCAGTCGGTCCCCAGCCTGTAGCAGTACATGGGATTCTTCCTTCCTAGGTGCAGGATGTTAGGGCTTATTCCTTCACCGTCTCACTTCCCTGGTCCTTCTCGCATGAACCGAGAGCAACAATACCCGAAGTCCAAAGGTGCAAACAATTCAATGTTTATTGGGGTGAACTTCCAGAAAGCTTAAATCCAAGTTCCTTTTCCTTATTTTTGAATCCCAACTTACTTCCTGTTTGCCCTAATTTATATAGTAATATTCTTAGCTATACCTTAACCAATCTTTCTATTGAAATTTACCTAACCAATCCTAACATATTGTAACATGATTAGCTAACCAATTATATCCCACCACCTTAATTAGTTTACACCCAGCAAAATTAATTATACAGCAGACAGAAACAATCACAGAACCAGACAGAGACCATGCAAATAAACAATAGCAAAGAGAGAACTATAATGACAAAACAATACAGAAGTGAGGATTTCTCAACTACATCTATGAAGACATAAGGGTTTCCCAGCTGTGTCTATTGATAAGTGAGTTCTTACCAAACAGAAAACTATCAAACTAAATTTCCTTTTACATCTTCTAGGCTCTTCCCTTTATCTGGAGGTGATAGATCGGATCACCTTTCTGACAGCCCCAGATTGCCTTATTTCAATATGACTAGTTTGGAATGTGAGGATGTGACCATACGCTTCCCAGCTTATGGATGCCTCTGCTGCTTAACCAAAGGCCTTAGCTTAAGAACAGGGTGTCAGACTGTCACAGTGAGAGAAGGCCCTTATACAGGCAGACAGTGATTTTGATTCTTTCTTTTATACCTCTATAACTAGCTAAATGATAAACATATAACTAAATTCTTAAAGTATAGGCCTTTACAGACAGGCCTGAATATCTATATCCTAACACAGGACTTTGCACTTGTCTTTGTTGAACCTCATCAGATTTCTTTTGGCCCAATCCTCCAATTTGTCTAGGTCACTCTAGACCCTATCCCTACCCTCCAGCATATCTACCTCTCCCCCCAGTTTAGTGTCATCTGTGAACTTGCTGAGGGTACAATTAATCCCATCAATCAAATCATTAATAAAGATGTTGAACAAAACAGGCCGCAGGACCGACCCCTGGGGCATTCCGCTTGATACCAACTGCCAACTAGATATCGAGCCATTGATCACTACCCGTTGAGCCTGACAATCTAGCCAGCTTTCTATCCACCTTATAGTCCATTCATCCAATCCATACTTTTTTAACTTGCTGGAAAGAATACTGTGGAAGACCATATCAAAAGCTTTGCTTAAGTTAAGATACATCACATCCACCACTTTCCCCATATCCACAGAGCCAGTTATCTCATCATAGAAGGCAATCAGGTTTGTCAGGCATGATTTGCCCTTGGTGAATCCATGTTGACTGTTCCTGATCACCTTCCTCTCCTCCAAGTGCTTCAAAATGGATTCCTTGAGGACCTGCTCCATGATTTTGCTGGGGACTGAAGTGAGGCTGACTGGTCTGTAGTTCCCTGGGTTCTCTTTCTTCCCTTTTTTAAAGGATGGGCATTATATTTGCCTTTTTCCAATAATCCAGGACCTCCCCCAATCGCTACAAATTTTCAAAGATAATGGCCAATGGCTCTGCAATCACATCTGCCAACTCCCTCAGCACCCTTGAATGCATTAGATCTGAACCCACGGACTTGTGCACATCCAGCTTTAATGTTTAATGCACATCTGGGCATTATTCTTCCCCTCCACCCCCCAGGAGCTGGACTATCCACCTGCTGCTTCGACCAAACTCCCCACTCCTCTCCAAGACGGGAGAGGTATTTGTGCACCAAATACCCTTCAACAGAGGTACCTCTGACTAATACATGTTAATAGCATATCTTATTACTACTTTATCTAGCTTTCAAACTCTTTTTTCTTTGGATGGTTTGTAACTTTAATAATACTGGAAATTAAAAGCAACATTTATCAGACTCTTGGCATCTCTAGAGTGAGACCCAATTTCTGTTATAAGGAGACCTTAGATACCAAGATGCTGCTACACATCCTCCTAGCTAGTTGCCCTACCGTGTCATAACCCTCCAGTACCTCTGGTTGAACTTGGTCTTGTTATGGTTTGTGTGTCTCTTACCTACTTATCCTTTGCAGACATGTGAGGCTACTCATGCAACAGTCTCAAGACAACTTGTTCGGTTTGAATAAACACATTGTACTGAGACTTTCATGAGAATCTGCAAAAGCCTTGACGAGTTCAGTAACACAATTATACTGCACATGCTGGATCTGAATGCAGTTTAGGTTCATCAGAATTCTTCAATGTTCTTTTATCTGACAAATGCTTTAAACTATGTGAAGAGACAGATTTGTGGTGAATAAAATACCAAATTCCACATTTATGATTTGAATTTATGGGGTCGGAGCAGGAGGCCTTTTCCCTAGGATTTTACCAGTTTTAAATTAATTGCTCTAATTTATAAAAAATAGATGGAAAACCTAGATGAATACTGTAGAAAGGTATTTGACTGATAAAATGCTTGTTTCCTGCTCTGTCATTTCAACTTCCTTCTGTCAGCATTCCCCAATTCCTGACTGAAAGAAGAATACGATTCTTTCAAACAGTATGTTTAATTCCCACAACTGCACTGCATCTTGTGTCAAGTAAACATTGTGTGTGGCAGAAAGCTGCCTCAGCATAGTACTTCAGCGGGACTAATGGTGGGAGAGGTAGCACAATAATGAGAGTTAAAAACAAATCTTCTTCTTTCCTTCAGGCAACAACTGGGCAGAGACAGATAGAGAAGGAAGGGTCAAGTAATAGGTCTGTAGCTCTGGGATGGATCAGCCAGTGAAAGGAGTAGGAAATGTTGTGGATTCAATAGGGCAGCAGAAGGTCAGAGATTATATTAAATATGAACAATCCAGTCATACTCCCATTCATAAAATACAATTTCTGCATTAATGTTGTTGAACATTTCAAATTCTGCTCCTTATTTTTATTGAAGGAATGTGAGGAGTATCTTAGACAAGCCACGTGACAGGTACACATCCTGAGGAACTTACAGCCTCAATATACTCCTCACAATAAGAATGGCAATAAACACTTGGAGACTGATTCTGCCACCCCCTTCTGACACTGTGTAGCACACTGCTCAGTGACTACTAGTCCCTTTGATTGAAATGCGGCAACTGGTGGAATAGGTATTATTCAGTATGCGTAAGGGTGGCAACACTGGGCCCCAGGATTACAACTCATGTGGTGTGCTTAATGTTATCAGATAATTTATTTGAATACATTAATGCTAGAGTTTGTGGGCAATTTCTAGAGTGAAGGCTGGACTTCAGAGGAAGGTGGATTGAAAGAAATGAATCAAGGAAAGAATTGAAGAGGAGTAAGGCCGAATAATACACAGGAACAGGAAGCTATTCCAAGCATAGGGTACTGAACTAGGAAGGTGCTTGTTTGAAGGAAAAGAAAATAAAGAGAGCATAAAGGCATGCCATGTAGGCAGAGTGTAGGTTGCTAATGAAAGAGTGATGTGAGATGAGAGACTAGTTGTAGGCAGGGGCTGCACTGTAAAGGTCCTGGGAAAATTAGATTTTAACTAAGAAAAATTCTACTTAGAGAATTTGGTTATGATCTAAGAGGCACTGTGCAATTGGGAAAGTAACTGGGCCTGTATAACTCCTCTGAAGTCAGGTCTGCCTGTCTGTCTACCAATTAAACAAGACAAACATGCATTAATTAATAGACGCTCATCATGACTGTGTTCAGAACCAGAAGAACTGGAAAGAAATAGTTACTTACCTTACACTAACTGTGGTTCTTTGAGATGAGTTATCCATATATATTCTACTCGTGGCGATGTGCATGTACCTCAGATGCTCAAGATCAGAATATTTTGGCCAATGATGTCCAGTGGGGCCACACATGCACTTTGAGTGTCCTCATGCCCCACACTAAGGGCAGAGCCAGGCCAACCACCATTCAAATCCTTCATTAATTCAGACACCAGAAGTTATCAGCATGCAGTAGTAGGGCAGGAGGGTGGGTTATGGAATACATATGAACAACACATTTCAAAGAAGCACAGTTACTATAAGGTAACTATTTTCTTCTTTGAGTGCTCTACAACAAATATTTCACTTTTAGTGATGCACAAGCAGTGATCTGATTAGAGCAGATGGTGCTTGGAGTCTACTTAAATAAAGATTGCACAGCTTTTTTTGCTTCCAAAGGGAGGAATACCTCATAGAAGGCATGGACTGAACCCCATGTAGCTGTTCTGCATATTTATGAGATAAATATGCTTCTCAAACCCCACATAATCTGTTTGAGCCCCAGTGGAATGACTAATCTGAGTTGGGGAATTTAAATTGGCTATCTCATAATAGCTTTATATGTAAATACATCCAGTTAGAGACCCTGGCCCTTCAAAATTCTACTAAAAGGCAAAGAGACTTTAAATGACTTGGTTCTATGTAGATAAAATTACAAGGACCTAAGGATATCTAGAGTAGGCTCACCTCCCCCTGATTAGAATATGGTTTAGGGAAGAAAACCAGCAAATGGATCATTTGGTTCAAGTGAAAATCCAAGACTAAATTAGACAAAAATTTAATATGAGGATAATCTTATCTTTATATTATATAGGTACGATAAATGCCTGTATTTTCCCAGTTCTTTTGGTTGATGTAATTGCCATTAAAATGTCATGGACAAGTGCAATAGGGAAGCAAGTTGCCAGGCGCTCAAACGCACTAGGACTACATTGAGGTCCCAGGGAGGAGGAAGCTACCTGAGTGGAAGGAAAACATATATGAAATCCTTTAGGAACCTAGCCACTCTAGGGTGGGGAAAAAACTGTGTAGCCCTAGATAGGGGGATGATGGTTTCCAAGTGAGCTCTAATAGAGCTAATAAACCATCCTGAGGTTGTTAAAGTCATCAAGTAGTCCAGGATAGCTAGAATATTCATTAGAATAGGAGATAAGTCGTATTGCTGAACCCACATAATGAATCTCTTTCACTTGCTTTATATATGAATATGGTGGAATCCTTTTTTTGCTTTCAACCAAAATGTTCTGGATGTGAAGAAAGCAGGATCTTTCCATATCATTCAGCCAGCCAGTATCCAAGCTATGAGGTGCAAGGTTGTAGATGCAGGATATTTCTGTTGCCTTGTGAGATTAAGTCAGAAAGAAGAGGTAATGGTTTTGGAGGATGAGTTAACAAGCTCATCAGGGCTGGATACCAAACATGTCTTAGCCAGCTATCATGATTGCGGCCAAATCCTGTCAGATCTTTCATAGTACCCTTAGAATAAAAAGAATGAGAGAGGATAAGCATACATCATCCCAGGAGTCTGCAAAATGAGGAATATTTCCAACAGCAATCCTCCAGCAGACTGAGGTACATGTTGTTCCTGTCCATAGCAAAAAGGTCAGTGGATGGTTGATCCAATTTTCAAAAGATGTCTTGGGTCATGGAATCTTTGTTTGTCCACTTGTGATCTATTGAAACTTGCCTGCTTGGATGATCTGCTAGGGCATTTTGCAGCCCTGGAAGATATAGCATTATGGGAGAGGCTGTTACATCAGTTAGAAAGCCCAACAGCCTTTTGAGTGCCTGTCTTTGTAACCCCTAGAAGTTCTTATAGAGAAGGCCCTCGAGTCTCTATTTGAACCAAAAGGGTCACATGAATGAAACATCAGGGAGTAATCAGGGCACAGTCCTCTAATCTGTTCTGAACTAGATTAAAAAAAAAAGGAACAGTCTTGATCCAGATGAGAGGCTGTCCTAACTGGGGACTCAGGAAGCATGCTTGACTGTGGCCTGGTCAGTATTGAAGGGACACTTGATACCTAAGTAGTGATAGCTGGCACCATAGTTGAGACATTAAGCATTGAGGAGAGCAATGATTCTGGCTCTGTTGATGGTTGGAGATCCACCAGTCCAGACAATAATCTCAGTAACAAAGAAGATAGTGCCAAGGAAAGCAGCATAGGGTTTGACGGTGCTGGAGTGGATGTTGCTGACATGATTGCTGCTGATGAATTGGTGCTGCAGAATCAGTACTAGAGGCAGTTTGTATTGGGTCTTCAAACGGTGCTGAGGGCCAAGTACTGTGCTTCCTCTGGTCTCCAACGGTACTTGGTCTGGGCCATAAATCCCTTTAGAATGGGACTGATGAATGATTTCAACCTCATTTTGCTCGGGTCTGCTGAAGAGGATCTACCCCTATATTTCACAGAGGAGCAATGCGTCTTTCAGACCATGTCCAAAGTCTTACTTAAGGATCTAGCAACCCTGCCAGAATCTTTAGCTGGGGTCTTCTTAAAGGATGGGGCTTGGGAGCTAGCCGTTGATCTGGAGCTTACTAGGGACACTTCTGGACTCAGGTGGAGCTTGTCCAGGGGGGTCTTGCTTGCCTGGATCCATGGCAGGCCCCACAGAGTGGTCTAAAAGAAAAAGTTTGAGGTAAGTCTTCCTTGCCTTCTGGGCCTCTTTTGAAAACAACCTACAGGTGGGTACATTTATCGGAGATGTGTGCCTCCCCAAGACATAAAGGTGTCTTGTGTCATAGATGCTTCACAGAATGGGTAGTTTTAAAGCCAGGAAATTTAGGTTCAGTCATGACTAAATCCTGATAGTGAGGACATTTTTTTCCCCCTTGAGTAAGAAAAATATAAAAGAACTATAACTAAATTGTTGGGCAAACAATACTAACGATAGTAACCCCTAATCCTAACACAATATGTCTAAAAAAAGAAAATACAATTATCTACAAGAAATAAGAGTTTGAAGAAGTGCATTGGCACGGACACTGAAGGGGTTCGTTCTTACAGCCATGGGCACTAACAGAGAACTGGCAGAGCACTGGGCCTACTCTGCCCTTTATCTCCTGTTACAAGGCACAAGGACACTCAGGACACATGCTTAGCACCAGAAGACACTGCTGGTCAAAAAAAATTCTGATCTTGAGCACATGGGGTGCATTGCATTGCACACCACCAAGAGTAGGATACATTTGGGGCATTCAGAGAAGAACTATTTATTTAACTGAATGATTAAATTGTGCAGTAAAATTCATAGGAAGACAGATGGGTGATTATGAGAGATCGGGCTGATGAAACGTTTGGAATTCTTGAATTATTTCAGTTTATTAATTTGAATCAGTGTATTGCATAGTTTGCCACTGACTTTTTATTGGTTAAAAGAGAATAGTTTTGAAAGGCTTTCTCTGTTATGTTGCTATAAGGATTACTGGTCTGTAGTCTTATTTATTTGCTTTATTATACTAGTTTTTAATCATATATACTATTATCTTCTTACTGCTTATGCTGCAGTGTATTTGATTCAGTGTTTATGTTGTTTGATTTGTATTGGATTATAAATATATAACTTTTTTTTCTGTAGAGGAGGAAGTTTGCATTAGGAAGAAGTTTTGTGTGTGTGTTTAGTGAAATATATAATCACACACACAAATTATTTTTCTTTATTTGAATATACCAATTAACCTACAGCAGAACAGCACTTTTTAATGATAATAACATTTATTTTTAATATATAAAAAGGTATGCATTAACTAAGAGAAATTGTTGGTTTTCCCTTTCTATATTGTGGTGGTATGCCCTGCATTCCCATCAGCACTCCCCTACTATAAATGATCAGTCCATTGCTGTCAAGTACACCTACAGGTATAACAACCAAGGAAGTGGAATAATGACTAAAGCAGCTGGTGCTGGTCAAACCCAAGAATGGACACCTAAGTCCTGGGAGACTGGCAGAACAGTTCAGCTGGTGGTAGGTGGGAGAGTGCAGGCCTCAGAGAAAACTTTATGAAATAAAACCTGGACTGCAAACATTTTGGATGCAATAGTGGGTCATATGCAACTACATCATCCCGGGAGAAGCAACAAGAGACATTTACCTCAGGAGACATAATGTCTCCCAGGCTGTTTGTTGCAGGTGTGTATTTTGCTCCGTTCATTAGGATACAACAAACTACTACCCTGGTGCAGTGGCCCTACTGTGTAAGCCTTGGTCAATTTGCCTACCATGTGAGGAAGGGAAAGTAATCCCTGCTCATGGGGCCTGCTGTTATGAGTGCACAGCATGGGCTATGCGAGGGCAGAGAAAGGCTCTTTGCATGGCCCTCCCCTTTCCTTATTCATGCAAGTGTGTCTCCCAAGCTGGTCCTCTCTGAAGCCAATAAATTTCAGCTAGACAGAGCGCCAAAGGATAGCTTCAAGAGGTGTAAGAAAGAATAAGATCTCTTAAAATTTCAATATTTCTATTAGAAAATAACTGATTTGAAGAAGGAGCATCCAAAGAGCAGAACAAGTTAGCCAGGGGCTCAGATGACTTCAAGTGTGAGACTTAGGCCCTGTCTACACTGGCAAGTTTCTGCGCAGTAAAGCAGCTCTCTGCGCTGTAACTCCCAAGATCTACACACTGTAGACACCGTGGCGATTACAGTGCTGTGATTGGCCTCCAAGAGGGGTCCCACAATGCCTGTTCTCGCCTATCTGGTCATCGGTTTGAACTCTACTCCCCGCCCTCGGGTGACCAACCATCATCCCCACCCCGTACATTCCTTCGCAAATTTGAAAGTCCCCTTCCTGTTTGCTCAGTGATGCGTGCAGCAGTCTCAGCACATCTTTCCAGGTGGCCATGCCTGCTCCACGTACCAGGCGATCCCCCGCTTGGAGCAATCCCGAGCTGCTGGACCTCATCGGCATTTGGGGAGAGGAGGCTGTGCAGTCCCAGCTGCGCTCCAGCTATAGGAATTATGATACCTACGGACAGATTTCACAATGCATGATTGAAAGGGGCCATGACCAGGACACATTGCAGTGTAGGGTAAAAGTGAAGGAGCTGCGGAACACCTACCACAAGGCGTGGGAAGCAAACCGCTGCTCCAGTGCTGTGCCCATGAGCTGCCATTTCTACAAAGAGCTGGACGCGATACTCAGTGGTGACCGCACCTCCACTGCGAAGGCTCCTGTGGATACTTCGGTGGCTTGTGTGTCAGTCGAGAGTGGGCCGAGCCAGGAGGAGGAAATATTGGACGAAGAGGGGAGATGGGTCCCAGAGGCAGAGGATGACTCGGAGACCAGAGATGCATGCAGTCAGGAGCTCTTTTCTACCCCAGAGGAGCCTAGCCAGTCACAGCAGTCGGATCTTGGTGAAGCACAAACAGGAGAGGAGGCCCCTGGTAAGTGGATCTGATTTTGGGAATCGCTGAAGCAAGTTGTTGGGAACATGAGGGTTGCAGAAAGCAGGCTTGTCTCCTACCACATGCCTAGTCTGAGCGGCGGAACAAGCTGTTGACAGACTCCCTCACTTCATGGGAATCTCCCTCACAGATCTCCAGGAAACTCTTGTGGAGATACTGGGTAATCCGCTACTGCAGGTTCCTCGGCAGAGCTGCTTTGTTTCTTGCCCTATTAACGGTAACTTTCCCGCGCTACTTTGCCATCATGGGGAGCCGGGGGAGACATCATTGCTGCACACAGGTGAGCCACATAGAGGCCAGGGCAGAAGCCGCAGGCTTGGAGAAGACCCTCCCTTGATTTCCTGCTCATCCTCAGCAGCGAGATATCTTCCTTAATGATCACATCCTGTGGAAAGTGTGGGGACAGGAATGATTATCAGCCCCAACCCCCCACCCACCCGTGCTGGCTCTCCCAAAGAGCCACATGCCCAGTGCACAGCAGGGTCGGGGAAGAGTGATTTATCTGTCCCCGTGGCTACTCACCATTTTGGGGGTCTTGTGGCTCGTGTTTGCCTGGGGTCAGCCAGTTAATGACAGACGTGAGTACTGGCTGTGTTTTAAAGCACTAAATCAGTATTGTCTGTGTTGCAAGCAATACTGCTTCTGTAAAATGTTGCATTTAAACTTCACAGAGATGACCTTGGGAGCCCAGCCTCCCTGTTTGTTATCGGCAGCAGAACGGCTGTGCAGAATTAGAAAGCGGCCATGAACAACTATGGAGGACTTTCTTCGTGAGGTTATGATGCACTCCACTGCCAAGAAACAGGAATTGAAGGAGTGGCAGGATAGTGAGAAGAGGGACCGAAAGGCGAACACAGCAGATCAGAACGAAGCCACAGAGCGGCTCTTAAACGTTATGGATAGTGGCGTAGCCAGCTTCTAAGAGGAGGGGGAGCAAACACAAAAAAGGCGCCCCCCCCCTTTGACTCCTCCTCCGGCCGCACCGCCCCTCCCCCCCATGGCTCCTCTGGCCCTGCCATGCCACCCCCGTGGCCCTCCCCCTTGCTTCTCCGGCCGCGGCTGCCATGCTGTGCCCCCCATTCCTCCGGCCGCACCCCCCCACTCCTCCAGCCGTGCCCGCCACCCCTCCATGCAGTGATGAGCTGCCAAAATATTAACAACCAGTTCCCTCCTCCTTGCCCCACGAGGGGGTCATGCTCCCCTCGCCCCCCAGGACTCCTGCCCCATCCAACCCCCCACGTTCCTTGACACCCCACCCCCCAGGACCCCTGCTCCATCCACCCCCCTTCCCTGTCCCCTAATTGCCCCTTGCCGCCCCATCCAACCCCTCCTCTCATTCCTAATGGCCCCCCAGGATCCCTGCCCCCTCCAACCACCCCTTCTCTCTGTCCCAACTGCCCCTGGAATCCCTGCCCCTGACTGCCCCCCCCAACGCCATCCAACATCCCTGCTCCTTCCTGACTGCCCCCCCAGGACCCTTCCCCCATTCAATTACCCTGTTCCCTGCCCTCTGACCACCCCGAGTCCCGACCCTAATCCACCCCCCCGTCCTCTATCCAACACCCCCTCCCTCCTCCCCTTACTGTGCTGCCTGGAGATAGGGGCCACGAGCTGGGGGCTGGGAGCTGCGGGCGCCGGGCCGAAGTCGGGGGCCGGGCCAGAGCCGCTGGCCGGCCCGAATTAGGGGGCCAGGAGCCGGGCCAGAGTCGGGGGTCGGCCCGCAGCTGCAGGCCGGCCTGGAGCTGGGGGCTGGGGGCCGAAGCCACTGGCCAGCCCGAAGTCGGGGCCGCTGGCCCTGGCCCAGAGTCGGGGGCTGGGGCTGCTGGCCAGGGACCGGCCCAAAGTAGGGGCCGGTGGTTGGCCCGGAGCTGCTGGCCGGGCTGGAGCCGCTGGCCGGCCCAGAGTGGGGGGCCGGGCCGGAGCCGCAGGCCAGGGGGCCGGCCCGGAGTCGGGGGTCGGACTGGAGCTGCTGGCTGGGCCCAAGTTGGGGGCCGACCCGAAATCGGGGGCCGGGGGAGCCGCTGGCCGGGGTCGGGGCCGGAGGCTGGTCTGGAGCTGCGCCACCCGGCTGGCAGGAGTCCCTCCTCGCGCCCCCTCCCCCCCCGTTTACCTGCAGGAAGCTGCTGCTTCCTTCTCAGCCCTCCCAGGTTTCCCGCGCGAACCTCTGATTCACGGGAAGCCGGGAGGGGGAGCCTTCAGGGGAGGAGGCAGAGGCGGAACCAGAGCCCGGTGAGCTGGGGCTGGGGGCAGGGCAGGGAGCTGCTGGAACTTTTGTTCAATTTAAAAGCCCTTTTAGAACCAGGCAACCGGTTCTAAAAGGGCTTCTAAATTTAACAACCGGTTCCAGTTCACCACTGCCTCCATGGCTGCCGGCTGCTGTGCGGGCCGCCAGCCTGCGCCCCCCCGCTCCTCCGTCCGCTTTTGGAAAGGCGGGGGAAGTGGCTGCTTCCCCTGCACCCCGCTAGCTACGCTACTGGTTATGGAGAGCCAAGTGGACACACTCCAGGTGATACTAGCTCTTCAAACCGAGCAGCTCCGCACCCACCCTCCCATGCAGCCGCTGTCGCAAAACTCTTTCCCATGCACCCCTCCCCCCACACTGCTAACACACTCTTGTCAACCTCCTGGCTCGAATCTTTACCCACAACATTCCACTCCTCCCTCTTCACAGTCCAGCACTGTGGACTCCCACTACCCACTGCAGACAACATCCATCCCTCTGCAGTTTGGCCCTGCTGAAGTACAGCATCCGCTGCATTGTACACTCCAAAGGAGAAGGTTGGGTATGATCCCTGGACATACACAAATCTGTAGCCATCCCAGAACCCCTCCTTCTCTGTAGACCTTCCCTTCCCCTCGCCCCCTCACTGCTGATGAATTTTTTTCATTTGACTCTCTCCTCTGATTGTTGTCTTTTAATAAAAGAATTGTGTTTGTATGGAAGCAAACTTAATTCTATTAAGTGAAAGCAAAAAGAGCACTGCAAAGCAACATATAATTATGTTAAGGCCCCTTCTTGCATCATGTGCATCGATCACCTCCTAGCATTACAAGGACTGCAATCCCAAGCATAGCAACAAATATTATTGGCTTTCAGCTTCAAATTGCTACCTCAAGGCATCCCTGATCCTTATGGCCCTGTGCTGTAATAGTCCTGGTCTCTGGCTATTCAAACTCAGCCCCCAGGCGCTGAGCCTCTGTGGTCCAGCCCTGAGTGAAGCTTTCAACCTTCCCTTCACAAATATTATCGAGCGTACAGCATGTGGGTATAAGCATGGGAATATTGTCATCAGCCATGTCCAGCTTCCCATACAGGCATCACGAGTGTGCATTTGGCCATTTGAAAGCCCACTAAACAGTCATTCTGCACTTGCTCAGCCAGTTTTTGAACCACTCCTTGCTGCTGTCAAGTTGCCCCATGTATGGCTTCATAAGCCATGGCATTAAGGGGTAGGCAGGGTCTCCCAGGATCACAATGGGCATTTCAACTTCCCCTATGGTGATCTTCTGGTCCAGGAAGAAAGTCCCTGCTTGCAGCTTCTTGAAGGCCAGTGTTCTGAAAGATGCGTGTGTCATGCACCTTTCTGGACCCGTCTGTGTTAATGTCCTTGAAACGCCCACGGTGATCCACAAGCACCTGGAGAACAATTGAGAAATACCCCTTGGGATTAATGTACTTGGTGGCTAGATGGTCTGGTGCCAGAATTGGAATATGCGTGCCATCTATCGCCCTTCTGCAATTAGGGAAGCCCATTTTTTGCAAAGCCATCCACAATGTTATTCATGTTGCCCAGAGTCACGGTCTTTCAGAGCAGGATGCAATTAATGGCTCTGCACACTTCCATCAACATGACTCCAACAGTCGACTTTCCCACTCCAAACTGGTTAGCAACCAATCTGGAGTAGCCAGCTTCCACAGTGCAATCACCACGTGCTTCTCCAACGGCACAGGAGCTCTCATTCTCATGTCCTTGCGCTGCAGGGCCAGGGCGAGCTCATCACACAGTCCCATGAATGTGGCCTTCCTCATCCGAAAGTTCTGCAGCCACTGCTCGTCATCCCAGACGTGGATGACGATGTGATCCCACCACTCAGTGCTTGTTTCCCAAGCCCAAAAGTGGCGTTCCACTGTGGTCAGCACCTCTGTGAATGCCACAAGCAATCTCGTGTCATAGCTACTATGCATGGCGAGATCACTGACGCACTCCTCTTGCCTTTGTAGTTTAAGGAATAACTCCACTGCCACTCATGACGTGTTGGTAAAAGCGAGCAGCATACTGGTCACCAGTTCGGGATCCATTCCTGCAGCCTGAAGAGGCAGGGCGCGCAGTACACAAACTGTTGAAAGATGGCGCCAAGTGTGGATGGAAGCACAGGGATTGCTGGGATGCGAAGCAATGCATCACGGGGCATTGGGACTGGACTCAGGATGCCCCGCAAACCCCTCTGCATTCCCACAAGTCTTAGCGGCAAAAGAGAATGACGTGCTCTGTGGGATAGCTGCCCAGAGTGCACCACTCCAAATAGTGCTGCAAGTGCCGCAAGTGTGAACACACTATTGCGCACGCAGCTGTCAGTGTGAACGCACAACAGCATTTTCCTTCTGTGCTGTCTGAGTGGCGCTGTAACTGCCGGCGCTGTAACTTTGTCAGTGTAGACGTGCCCTAAAGCTGGGCTAATAGTTGATTTTTTTTTTTTTTTGGCTGGATCAAAAACATCTGAAAAATGTTGGTTTGTTTCTAGTCAAAACTGATTTTTTTCAATGTTTCTCAATAATAATAATAATAAATGTATTTACTAACTAATCATTTGGGTCAAATGAAGTGTTTCAAATGTGAATTGAAATGGCATTTTTAATCATAATTACAATTCAAGATTAAAGGTAGATTTAAAATGACATTGTCAAAACAAACCATTTTGACATTTCTGATTTTTTTGTTTTCAATGGGCTTTGATTTCAACTGAAACTATATGCTGAAGGTGACCTAAATTTGTGAATAGTTTTGGTGCCCTGAAAAATGCATTATTCCATGAATTTATTATTCTCTGAAAAAGTTCTGCCCAGGTTTGTGTGAGACCCATCTAGATCTTCAGAAATGAAAGATGTTGCTCAGGATAGGACCACTGTATAGTCTTCCTCATTTTAGACTGTGTCAGTGAATGAAACTCAGAAAGAAAACCGGTTGCAGTTTATTGGGAGATGGTGGGGAATAAAGAATAACTCAGCTATTCACAGAAACAAAATTGTAATCCCCCCATGCCTGTCAGTATGTAACCCTCCTGACAGGTGCTGTCAGCAGCAAAAAGGGCTCAGATATCTCGGTTCAGATATCTGCGTATTCCTCTTAAAATTACAGGACACCACTGGCTTGAACCCCCACTGAAGTATCTTACATCGAACATACTGATGGTGTGAATTGGGTCACTGACTGTGCCTGAAACAATTTCCACAAACACAGAATAACGAGCATTGCCTATTTGGATGTCTTCAAGCTGTGCAAACCTCAAAATAACACTTTTTAATTGATAAATTTCTGCTTGTTGTCTTTTGAACAACCTGAGACAAACTAACCACTATCTCCATTGCCCCTTCCACTAGAAAAATCACGGGAAGAGAGTAATGGGAAAAGAAACTTTTGAAAAAATCCTCTCATGCATCTCTCCGCAAATCGTGACCTGGGGGAGTCCTGAGTCTGCTCTCATGCCCCACAGATCCCAGGAGAGAAGAGCTTTCTGTGACATCTGGCATCTTCCCTGGCAGTGCAGCTCAAATTAAGCCATGCTCCCAGGGCCTCCCTGTCCAAGGGGTGATCCACCCTTTAAAAAGAGGGGGTAGTAGGGTAGTGCAGAAAAAGTAAAACAGTTTGAAGATATATAGCCTTTTCCTGGAAATGGAGGAAATGCTTAGCCCCCTCCAAATCTTGCTCCATCTCCACTTCCAGCCTTCTCAATCTCTAACCTCTCCCTCTTGGATGATAATGTTGAGTATGCAGCGCGCACACACACACACACACACACACACTTACTTCATGGCACAAGACAGGTGTGATCTGTATGAGGGAGAGTGCTTATGTGCATGATGGAGTTCCCTGGGGTGGAAACACAAGCAAGGTAAAATAACTA
The DNA here is from genome assembly GCF_002925995.2 of Terrapene triunguis. Lineage (NCBI taxonomy): Eukaryota > Metazoa > Chordata > Testudines > Emydidae > Terrapene > Terrapene triunguis. The sequence continues at coordinate 53,786,788 of NW_020664419.1, read as the reverse complement.
CTTTGTAAAGGGATTATTCCCTTCTTTCTCCTCTGACCCCTCAAATGCTTAGAAAAGGAAGAAAGAGTGGGAGGACATTCTAATATGTTGCATGAGGCATTTCTACGTGTTTCTGGTGTTGATGTCACACTGCTTGTACAGCTTTGTTGTGGGCAACAATGTGCCATCAAATGGAGTCAAAGGAGTGAAGACACATCCATTTAGAGAAAGATGAAATATTTCTAACCCAGTGTGAACAGCTTAGCAGGATGATGTATGGGAACAACATCTTTTTTCATAAATTCTTTCTTGAAATACATAAATCTCCATGGTCTTGTCTAGCCTTAGCCTCAGCTTAAACCTTAGCTGCATTCAAAATGTCTTAATTATTAACTCTTAGGAAGGCACTTTTAGCTCTCTGTAAATTTTAAAGCAACAATACTTTTGTGAAACAGTAAAGAGAAAACAATAGTGCAGAAAGCCTAAGTTGCCTCTGTTTGATTTTTACTTTGATAAATTCTATCCAGTTCAACATATATATTTTAACTGAAATTCAGGGCTGCTAGCAATATTATTGTTGCAAAAAAAGTGGTTATGGGATGATCTGGTTCCAGCTGGAAGGCCCAATTCTCTCGTATTTCTATTTTTTTATAATTTCCCAAAGTTTCACATTTGGAACTTGATCCTCCAATGCCTTGTACCTTTTATATGCTGTGCAGAGTTGGTAGAAAATCATTACCAAGCAGGGACCAAAAGCTGCGTTTCTTTAATGAATTGTAGTTAACAGAGCTATGCTTTATGCTCCACTTACTTGCACTAGTTGTAGAACTTTGTACCTGCTTTGCACAGGTGAGACAACACCACCAATTGCTTGTTGGTGGTGGATCAAACCCTTAGCATGCAATGAGATACTGGGCCTAATTCTCCTCTCAGTCTACTGTAAATCAAGAGAGTGTAAAACCAGTGTGAGAGAAGAATCAAGTCCATTGTCTTTGTTATATTTAGTACAAGATGCAGCAAAACCTCCATAACAGCTGAGAAGACATCTCTTAGTTTTCAAACCTGGGCCCAGCATTGCCTGGGGCACTTTTCCACTGAAGAGCTGCTAGATACTGGGAGTGGAACAGCAGCTTATTCCATGGAACCTTTTGCAGTGACTTGTAGATGTTCCCAGACTCACATTCCTCCCCCGCCCCACACCAACCCTTTACTGTACTATGCAGATACTCTGGGCCCAGGTTTGAAAACTCAGAAATGCTTTCTCAGCCATCATGGTGGGATTGGGCCTATGATACCAGGACCTCCCCAACAACAGCTGAAATAGGAGCTTTCACAGTGTAGAGGGTAGAGGTGGGGTACTGCCTATGGCAATATTGATTTTCTCATTTATTTCCATGGGCTGCATGGGGAATAGTATTTCCCCACCCCTGTTCCTGACCCAACCCCCTCTAAACGTATTCCCACCTATCCCTCATCTCCTTCATATCTCCAAATTGCTCCCATCACATGGATCTTAATGTCATGGAGAGCCCTCCATTTGGTTCTTGAAATGGGGGATGGGTGCTGCCCTCTTTCTCATGGGCATGAGCGGAAGTATTCTGTCTGTGTGTAGATCTCAGAGGCACAAACTGGTTCTTGGGACTAACGTCCCCAAAGAGTTGGGCCATAGCAACCACATCATCAGCAAAACAAGGTCTCAGTTCTTCAGATCTAATTCCCAGTGATTTCAGCTCAAAGCAAAATTTATAAATGCTTGATTTTTTTTTTCTGTATTACTTTAATGAAGGAAGATTTCCTGGTATCCTCGCAGCTCAAAAGCCTGATTTACATAGTTAACTTTAATTTTAAAAAACAACATGGAGCTAGTTTCCCAGGAAGGTTTCTCTTACATATCCCTGCTTTAATCCGAACATTAGATGCTCCTAATGTGTGACCCCCCAATACACAAAAGATCCCAATTTCATTTACATGTGATTGATCTATCTAGCCTACCTGATATCTCTGAGGAGTTATTTCACAAACAATAATTTACTTGTGGGGGGAAGGTGGGGAACCTGCATGTTTGTTTTGGGAGCTTTGCACACAAACACACTAAGCCTCATTCACTGGATCTTACTCTAGGGCCATTTCAGGTTTTTTTTAAAAACAGATCCGTCAAAAATCAAATTCTCAAGACTGGAAGCTTGGCATCCTTTATAACTGCGACCTCTCCCTAGCTTTAGAATTTTTACTCATTAATACTTTTGACTCTCAATAAGGATGTGTCTATAATTATTAACCTACTTAATGTGATAGTATGTCTATAAAGTCTGTATTCCATAGTAAATTGATTTAATGTATTTGTTGCCTCTTCTTCAGGGAAGTCTAGAATAACTTAATCAGAAAAACAATCTTGTCATAAGTGCTAGTTGACATGCTCCATAATAGCAGTGCCTTTGCAGTTTACAATTATTAGCTGTGGCTTCTTCTCTTAAGAGCAAAACTTGTGCTCCTTTACATGGGAGAACCTAACTGCAATAGAATAGGTGGGGTTCTGTGCAGAGGTATACAAACATCTGTGCAGGATGCAAAAAGCTCATGCATGGAGAAACTCACCCATTGCATGTCAGAGAATCCAAAAAAGGTCCCTGTTCCCAACCATGGAGGAATGTCGCAGGCATTTGTAGACGGGGGCAAAAAGGGGATTAATGACCATCAGTCAAATCCCTTGTGGAATATAGATGCTACTACAGTCTGTGGGCCCTAGCGAATGTGAAGCATTCATAGCAAGTATGTACACTTGTGTACCAACTTTGTTTATTCTAGCTTGGTCCAGCCCATACTAATGTTAGCCTACTGGTTCTGTTGCAGAGCTGGATGAATATATGGTTTTTTGGTTTGCAAACTGATATAAAAAAACAATTGTACAAAAATTCATTTGGAGTCACCTCAAGAATGTTTTGAATGTAAAACAAAAAAATCAAATGAAACATCTTATTTCATTTTTAACTTTCCTTTCAATGACATTGAAGCAAATTTCAAAACAAAAAGTCATTTAAAATCAGAAAATTAAAACTTCTCATTTTGAAATGGCAAAATGAAACATTTCAATTTTTTCTGATTTTTGTTTTTGGGTTGGAGGTGGGGGTGAATTTTGACCAAAACAATTTGGCAAATTCAACACAAATTCATAAAAAGCTTCAGTTAATCCAAATCAGAAGTTTTTGATTAAAAGTTTTACCTCCAAAATGTTGCCTAATTTAATTAGTTGTGTCATAATATTGATGGGTATCCAGAACTATAATGATGTCAGTGAAACAGAACATTTCAGACACATGCTCCAGAACATCAGATTCACAAAATTCCATTAAAACTCATTGAATTCTATAATATTTGACTAATGAAGAAATTATGTACAAAATACAGTATTTTCTGTTTGCAGCATGTGAGTGCTCACTTGATCACCTTGATCTATAGAGTCTATATCCAGGGAGAAGATCAAGAGAAGTGGAATGCAAAGCCAGAGCCTCTCTGAGGTGGCATGTGTTAGTGACAGAGGTCAGAATTGGGTGTCTACTCTCAAGATCTTATACATTATGTGATGTGAGAAAATAGAGTATTAAGGGGAAGAAAGATGACAATGCTTTGGCCACCATTCCAGAGGACATGCTTCAATGCTGATGAGCTTGTTAAAAAAATAATGTGTTAATTAAATTTGTGACTGAATTCCTTTGGGGAGAATTGTATGTCTCCTGCTCTGTTTTACCCACATTCTGTCATATATTTCATGTTATAGCAGTCTCGGATGATGACCCAGCACATGTTGTTCTAAGAATACTTTCACTGCAGATTTGACAAAATGCAAAGAAATTACCAATGTGAGATTTCTAAAGATACAGCACTCGACCCAAGGTTTAAGAATCTGAAGTGCCTTCCAAAATCTGACAGGCACTAGGTGAGAAGCATGCTTTCAGAAGTCTTACAAGAGCAACACTTTGATGCAGAAACTACAGAATCCGAACCACCAAAAAAGAAAATCAACCATCTGCTGGTGGTATCTGACTCAGATGATGAAAATGAACATGCACTGGTCCATACTGCCTTGGATCGCTATCAAGCAGAACCCGTCATCAGCATGGACGCATGTCCTCTGGAATGGTGGTTTAAAGCATGAAGGGACATATGAATCTTTAGCGCATCTGGCATGTAAATATCTTGTGATGCCGGCTACAACAGTGCCATGTGAACACTTGTTTTGACTTTCAGGTGACATTGTAAACAAGAAGTAGGCAGCATTATCTCCTGCAAATGTGAACACACTTGTTTGTCTGAGCGATTGGCTGAACTAGAAGTAGGACTGAGTGGACGTGTAGGCTCTACCATTTTACATTGTTTTATTTTTGAATGAAGTTATTTTTGTACATAATTCTACATTTGTAAGTTCAACTTTCATGATAAAGAGATTGCACTATAGTATTTGTAATGAGGGAATTGAAAAATACTATTTCTTTTTTTTTTTACAGTTCAAATATTTGTAATACAAATAAATATAAAGTGATAACTGTACAATTTGTATTCTGTGTTGTAATTGAAATCAATATATTTGAAAATATAGAAAATGTCTAAAATATTTAAATAAATGATATTTTATTATTGTTAAACAGTACAATTAATCATGATTAATTTTTTTAATTGCTTGACAGCCCTAATATATATATAATATGTATAAAAGTTTCTTCATCCTATGTGGGTTGAACATCTATTGCCATTGAGGGCTAGAGAGCAAGTAGAAAAATAGAAAGGAATAAAAAATAGAGCAGAGGGAAAGAGAGAGAGGTACAGTGTTAAGATTACTTTATATTTCTTCATGTTCTTATGTTTTATTCTAGTCATTTGGCAGAAAGGAAAGATCAAAAAGGTATGTCCTTTAAGGGAGAAAGAGAGTGTTTGGCTGAGTATAGCCCCAGGGGGAAGGGAAGAGACCTTTTATTGGCAATTTGAACTATATATATTAAATATAAAAAAACAACATTAAAAGAACATTATTAAGTAGAGCTGGTTGAAAGTATTTCAGCAGAACAGTTTTCTGTCAGAAAATACAGTTTAGTTAAAATGAAAATGTTTTCATGAAATTATATTGGGAAAAAGTGGAAATATCATTTCGATTTTCTTGTTTCATTTCAATAACAACAAATGAGTTTGTTTCATTCAGTTTCAAATGTCCTTTAATTCCTTTCATGTTGACGTTTATTATACTAAAATACTAATTTTAATATTATATATAGTATTACATATGTATGGTATTGGATATTTATATTATATACCGATTCAAAATTATTGAAACAAAACATTTAAATGTTTCTGAATCAATTGTTTTCAGCTTTTCCATTCCAGGAGAAATTTTTCCTTTTTGTTCCTATTCAGAATGAAAATAAATATTGAAATGTTGGCATCACCCATAGATTAGAAATTCTGTTTTCCAACCAGCTCTAGAGATTGCAGAGTAAGGCACACAATGGGAAATGCCAAAATTAATGTTACCTGTGCATCCTTAATGCAGCCCCTTGTGTATATGCACTATGATACAGTATTTGATCATGTAATTAAAGACTATTTTTTCCACAGGACCCATTCTTTATTCAGTGCATAGAATGCATCGTGCTCACTAATCAGCAAGTAATCAATGTTTTGTTTTCTCCTTCTTGTTCAGTGTGTGGACCAGGATTTATTTACTGCATACTATTCAAACCCTGCTTTGAAGACAGAATTATTAATTTCCTCATGGTCTTTTCTAGGTGGTCATCACTAGAGTGTTTGAGTGCTTTACAAACAATAATGAATTTATTTTCACATCACCCTGTGAGAAGAGGGGAAGATATTATCCCTATTTTACAAATGAGTAACAAAGGCACAGATAGAGTAAGGTCAAAAGTATCCATCCTATTTGAGACACCTAGTACCTGATTCTTCAGAGTACTTATCATTATATAGCACTTTACATTCAAGCACAGTTTGCCATGTTTTCAGTTGCAGCTCTGAGTGCTTAGCTCTTCTGCAAATCAGACTCTTAAATCAGGCACCCAGAAAATGAGGAACACACTTGATTAGTATCAAGTATCAGGGGGTAGCCATGTTAGTCTGTATCTACAAAAACAACAAGGAGTCTGGTGCCACCTTAAAGACTAACAGATTTATTTGGGCATAAGCTTTCGTGGGTAAAAACCTCACTTCTTCAGATGCATTAGTGATCACACTTGATTAGTGATCATTTCTGAAATGTTTGGTTTAAGTGACTTGCCCAGAATCACACAGGAACTCTGTGACACAGGCAAGGATAGACTCCAAATCTTCAGGGCAGCATTCAACTGCCTTGACCATGAGACCATCCTTTCTCTACCTGAAGTCCCCAGCCTCATTCAGTATACACCTGGCAACTTCTGCAACAAATGAGGTAGAAGTCCTGCAGACAACAGCCTTCTTCACTACGCAAACCCTGATTCAAATCCAGAGCATCGCCCATCCTGTTCAGTGAATGAGGTAGGGTAGCTGTGGAAAAAAATAGTACGTGAGCATATGATTGAAGCCCATATTATAATTCATATGCCCAAGAGGGATGACATAAGGTTGCACAGGAAACCTTAATTCTGTTTCCTAACTTTTGAATGCTTGACTTGAAATCTTAATAATGTTCTTTTAATGTGCTTTTTGTGTGTAATTTCCTAAGTATTTTTTTTAAAAGCAAACTGAAATATAGAAATTCCATTGTCTGGCATCAGATTGACACCTGCATGGCGGCTCATCATCATCAGGATTGAAACTTTTAGATCCATCACACAGACCTCTGCCACTTCAGCTAACAGAGTTGTAGGCAAAAAGCCTAATGCGAAGAAATTTGTCTCAGGTAAATTGTATTCCATTTTGCTTATTTTGCTTTATACTCCATTTTGCTTGCTTTGAATTAGTAAGAAGAAATTGTAGCCTTGAATTAGTAAGAAGAAATTGTTCTGAGTTTATTCTTGTTGATTGTGTTAATGACTGTTCATACATGACTATAATTATTGCCTTATTTACTGTTTGGTAGTGAGTGAAGAATATATGGTAATTAACTGAGAAAAGACAGCTGGGACGGATGGTCAAGACGGAAGTGGAAGAGTCAAGAGGCACCAACTTTATTATCAGAATCACCTGGATGGCAGATTGATGACCCTAAAGCAAAGGCATACATCCAAAGGACAAGATAAACAGTGGAGCCAGAGGGATGAGATAAGAAACAGCTGTGGATACTCTGAGTATCAACCCAAATAATGGTGACTGGGAGAAACCTTCACTACCTCATGATTAACACTCCGGTGTGACACAGCAAGGTCCATAGACTTCTATGGGAATTTATTCCTATAAAAGAAGGGTGTATTGCCATGGGACTTTGGGTTCGTTCTGCATCAACTTTGGAGTGTCAAACACAATCAACAGAGGCCCAGCTCCCCCCCCCTCATGTGCAGTTTCAGCTGGCCACTGGAACTGACCGAGCAACACTGAGGACTGGTAACTATAAGATCCAGCTGCAGACCTTTTGGTATGTGTGTGTGTGTGTGTGTGTGTGTGTGTGTGTGAATGAAAGCATATGCTGATTTTAATGCTTAAATTGTAATCTCAATAAACACGGCGTATTGCCCTATCCCATTTTAAAAGATTCTGTGTGCTTCTTATAAGCAAAATAGAGTAACTGATAGTAGTAGATTATCATTCTCTATGGGGACCAGCACTAAAAGGGGATGGGACATTTTGCTACTGGACTTCACAGAGGTTTGCTGGCAGCAGAGGAATTATGAGACTCAGGAATCATGAGTTCCAGGCTAGGGTCTGGAGGGGAGAGTATTCTAGTGGTCACTCTTGCCCCTTCTACTCATAGATTGTACTCTTCTGCCCTGTCCCCATCCAACCTGTTCCTATTCCATTTACGTCTAATCTCTACCTCTGGCTCCTTGTTCTAGTCTCATCCTCCTCCCATAGTCCCAGACTCACTCCTGTGACCTCTCATTCCAGTCTCAGTCTCCATGCTCTGCTAGTCCCAGTTCTCCCACAACACACACACACACACACACACACACAACCTGGCCCCTCATCAGACCTGTATCTCCTCTCCCCCACCACACTTGTTTCCAATTGTTTCTCAGCTTCCTATCCCAGTCTCCTATATCTCACCTGCACCCTATCCCAGTCTCCCTTGGCTCCCAGTTATTGTCTCCTTTGCCAGCTGGCAAACAACCAGCATGGAAAATTTCAGCCCAAACAGATAACATTTGGCAAAATTTTAAGCAAATGAAAACTGGTCCTTGCAATAGGAAGTGGTGGGCAACTTTAATAATAAGCAGTGTTACCATCCCAGCCTATAATACTCATGTGGAAACATGTCTATCTTATAAATACATATATTTACACGAGTGTTTGTATAAACATGCACAGACATTTAATTTATTTGTTTATTTGTTGATTAGCAATAAGGTCCCTGCAGTTTAATCTTCTTGCTAAAGTCCACCTATATGCTTGATATTTGACCTTTATACAATATTGCTGGTATTAATCTAGCCACCAGCAACACTTATCTAGGCTGTGTCACACAATGGGTCCTATATTCTTTCTATATTTGGAGTTTATTTTATGCATACTAATTTACTATTTTTCTACACTTGTCATTTTAGTTTTCTTCTTGCCTTCTGGGCATGGAAAATGCTTTTAATTTGCCAAAATGGAAGTTTCATCTTTTTGTGAAATTGATTTATTAAAAAAAATTAATCAATCAATCATGCCAGTTTCAAGTAGTCTGAAAAAATTTCTCTCTGGCTAGAGAATGTGATGCAGGTTGTGCAACAAAGAGTGGAGTTGCACTGATTTCTACCATAGTTAACATTGAAGTTACTGTACATTTCGCAGGCTTATGAGAGATGCCTGCTTCATCACATTCAAAACATACAGTGTTAGGAAACACATAACATACTCTATATAGTCTTTGTACATAAATAAAACAGACACACAAGACAAGATAAACAACATATTTAGTAACCGCATCAAATAGTTCTTAGAGATTGTCAGGGTTTCCTCCCCACTCTGAACTCTGGGGTACAGATGTGGGGACCCGCATGAAAGACCCTCTAAGCTCATTTCTACTTAGGTTAAAACTTCCCCAAGACACAAATCCTTTCCTTGTCCTTGGACAGTATTGCTGCCACCACCAAGTGATTTAGACAAAAATCCAGGAAAAAGGGCCACTTGGAGTCCCTGTTTCCCCAAAATATTCCCCCAAGTCCCTTCACCCCCTTTCCTGGGGAGGCTTGAGAATAATATACTAACCAATTGGTTACAAAGTGAGCAGAGATCAAACCCCTGGGTTTTTTAGGACACTGAAAATCAATCAGGTTCTTAAAAGAAGAAATTTATTAAAAAAATAAAATAAAAGAATCACACCTGCAAAATCAGGGTGGAGGTAACTTTACAGGGTAAATAAAAAAGATTTAAAACACAGAGGATTCCCCTCTAGGCTCAGCTTCAAAGTTACAAAAAACAGAAATAAAACTCCCTCTTAGCATAAGAAAAATTCACAAGCTAAAACAAAAGATAATCTAACACATTTCCTTGGCTTGACATACAATTTCTGTAATTTTAGATGTATCATTTCAGGTATCTTTTCAGGAGATGGTTTACCTGCTTGGTCTTTCTCTCTGTCCAGAGAGGGATCAAACAAAGAGAGCACAAACAACCTCCCCTCCCCCCCAGATTTGAAAGTATCTTCTTTCCTTATTGGTCCTTTTGGTCAGGTGCCAACCAGGTTATTTGAGCTTCTTAACCCCTTACAGGTAAAGTGATTCTGTACCTCTGGCCAGGAGGGATTTTATGTTACTGCAGACATAAAACTTGTTACCCTTTCCTTTATATTTATGACAGAGATGCACATTGTGTAACGCTTTTTCTTTTGCCTCAAAGGCTGCTAATGGGGATGTGCCTATCCTATCCTTGGAGAGCCTGTTTAGGGCTGACATTGATCAGTACATTGTGCATTCGTTTTAAATTATGTCAATGTGCCCAGAGAATATTTAGGCCTAACAAGGGTTCATCTGATCCAGTATCGTATCTTCAAAAGCAAAGAATACCAGAAACTTCAGAGGAAGGAACAAACCTCTCATACTAGCCCTGGTCCAAAGCTGATTCAAACCAATAGAAAGACTCCCATTGCCCTCAAAGGGCTTTGGATCAGGCCCAATGCACCTAACAGCTCTGTAATATTATACCACCTGGGGACGGAGGTTTTGTTCTGAGTCTGCATGAAGCTCAGTTTATGTACTAAAGTTGAAGACCACTGTAACTGCTAATGCTCCTGTTACTTAGATATGGACCCAAAGTTCAAATGTGAATTTGAATTTCCCCAAGGTCTAGAGTGTTTGGATCTGGGGTTTCCATCCAGGAGCTGCTCTGTTTCCTTATACATGCTTAAATAGCCTTACTACTTGCTTCAATAATATTCCACATTAGACAGTTTCCAATGCTAATTATAATTGTATATAAACTTATTCTTTCATCCATGTGGAATGTATAGCATTTTAATTCTGGGGGCCTTCTTATTCATGAAAAAATGTAAATATAGTGTGTTATTAGAAAATGATCATTTAACAGTTTCCATGAAGTAGTATATGAGCCCCTGCAATATTCCAGTAGAATTGGAACATCGCGCTATTGACTTTATAATGCTGACCACTGTTGGAGTATCTGATTGGCCTTGTCTATACCTTTTCTTTTTACATGCTTCTGTCTCATCTCCTCTTTCCCATACTGAATAATCCTAGGGGCAGACCTTCAGTTGATGTAAATTGCCATAGTTCCACTGAATTCAAAGATGTAGCAGCTTACATCAGCTGTGAATCTGCCCCCAAGTCTTGTTAGGTTTTCTTCATAAGGAAGACACAGCACCTTCCTTACTATTTCATACCCCTGTATTTCTATCTGGGCCTTCTCTACTTCTTCTTTTGAGATACAGTGAACCAAATCAAACAGAGTACTCAAGATGAGACTTGATCATCAATGTATTTAATAGGATCCTAACATTTTCTGTATTCTTTTTCAGAGAGTCTATTCCTTTCTCAATTCAACTTATACTGTTATATTTGCATCTTTGACTACACCTGGGAAAAAATTTTCACTATGAGTCGATCTTGTTATAATATATTGGTTTGTGCCACGGTAATTTTACAATAATGAAAGATACTAAGAGTTTCAAATTTGCAGTGATCATCCCTCTCCATCACAGTTCTGATATTACCTTTTATTTTCCCCCCAAGAATTATATAATTCTGTTCTCACCATAAGAAAAAAGGAAGGATAGTCAACATGAAATCGCTTCAGTGTTTCTGCCAGCATTGCTCTGATAACCTATTGCGATAATATAATCATCAGAGTTGTCATTCTCTTGATCCATTATAGTTCCAAGAAATACAGCAAGAGATGACACAAGCTGAGACATCCCAGATACTTGACTGCCCCTTGTAAATTTTATTATAGCCGCACTGCTGTAGCAAAGGTAGTGTCAGCACTTTTATTATAATCCCAATTTTCCAAGGTTTATAACTCAGCTGTAAAAATTGGCTGGGAGCTCAGTTTTGGCATGTAAGGTCACAGCCCTAGAAGCCATTTTTTCCTAATTTTTAAATGGTTTAAATATTTTAACTATGTTAAGGAAATAAATAACCTAGTATTTAAATCCTCTTTTTGGTCACCTGATTGAAAAATAGATTGGAATTAAGAAGATGAATTATGTTACAAAACTCGCCAAATTATAATCCCCCAAATGACCTTTTAATAAAAAAATGATTGAGATATTGAAATGTAAAATAATATAATTGATATTTTTCATGTTCTTGCACATTCCAAGTACATGGCAGCCCAGAATGGTTCAGCTGTGATTTTCATATAGTAATACCATCTACAGAAGGCTACCAGATTACTTAATAGTATGGGAGGGGGTTATGCATGTGAAATTTTGGTCACAGATTTGTGATGATGTGGCCCTACTGTACATTATAAATTGACTGCAGATTTTCCTTGTTAAGAACAAATTCTGCTAAATCGTATGCAGATGAGACGTGAAAGGGGTAAGGAGTAAAGCGCCTCCAACCCTTGCATTGCCTGCATAAGCCCCAGGCAAAATTGCAAATGTTTTCTGGGATTACTCCCTCAAGGGCACACATCACCCCACAGAGGTAGGGAAGGGCAAAGACCACTCTGTATGTTCTGGCCAACAGCTGAATGACGCAATAATGTGGTGTTGGTGGGAAGTATACTGCACCCTTGAAAGAAGTGTAGCAGTTTGCATTCTCGCCCACACACTGTAGAAGCCCAGAAGGCATTCTGCACCTCCCCTTACTATGGACTATGTGCTCTTAACACAGTCTAGCCATACATTATTTGATTACATTGTGGACTATGTTACTTTGATCTAATTTCAATTGTTGGGTTTAGCATGTGGGTACAGGGTGGTGTTGGTGGCCTGTGATATACAGAAAGTCAGACTAGGTGATCTGGTGGTCCCGCCTGGCCTTAAACTTTATGATCTATGACTACTCGTAACAGATCAGATTATCATGGTTATAGTCATTCTCATTGCAGATAAATTAATTGCTGTGAAAAAAAATTACTTTTGGGAGGCCTAATCTCATCAGTACTTATGCTCATGAGTAATTTTACTCACATATATCAGTATCTGCAAAATTAGGATGTAACGCTGCAGTGTAACGTGTGTGTGTGTGTGTGTGTGTGTGTACAGGGAAGGGGTGTATAAAGATTCAATGTAATGTGAAGAGGAAGAGTGGGCAGGGAAGGGAGGAGGTGGAGCTATGGCTCTACCCATCAAACAAGAGGAGTAGGTGTGTGTGTGTGTGTTCTCCTCTTGGGCACCAGGCAGCACTAGGAGAATGCCTCCAGGTGCCCCTTCTGGGCAATATGACTCTGCGCAACCCCTGAGTATGGGTAGGCTTCATCATCATCATGTTCCCATTATGCCTCTGGCATTTAAGGCAGTGACGAAGCTCCACCACTCCTGTCTGTTTCTGGCAAGTCTTTCAATGGTTCCCCAGCTGTGCCGCAGGTTTTTCAGCTCGGCTTCCACAGCTCTTCACCATGTTGTTTTCGGGTGGTCTCATTTTCGCTTGCCTTCAGATGTCCATCTTAGTACTACTCTGGTGGTGGAAACAGTTTCCATCTAAAGCACATGACTGATCCATCTCCAACGCCTCCTGGCAATGACGGTGCTCATATCCTCTTGGCTGCACTGAGTCAATAGATCTTGGTTTGAGATTGTTCTGGGTCAAAAGATACATACGATTTTTCTGAGGCAGGTTGTATGGAATGAAGACAGTTTGGACATCTCATACTTTCTCATTCCCCAGCATTCTGCACTATAAAGTAGTGTTTAAAGTACGCAGCTCTGATAAAGCTTGAGTTTGGTTTTGGTGTTGTATTTTGATGATTTTCAGACTGTATCCTGGAGGTGTTCCTGGCTTTATTGATTTTGTTCCGGATGTCCTGGCTTGTTCCATTGCCCTGGCTGATTGCGCTGCCCAAGTATGTGAATGTTTCTATATTGGTGAGAACATAATTCTCTATCTGTACTGGTGATGGTGAGGGAATATTAAAGGTCATGATATCTGTCTTATTGCGATTGATTTTCAGTCCAATTTGCTGTCTGAATGCGTTGAGTCAAGTTGTTTTTTCTTGTATAAGGTGTTGGGTATGTGATAGAGTGAGATCATCTGCAAATTCCAAGTCTTCAAGGGATGAGAAGGGTGTCCATTTAATGTCTCTTGGCATATCTTCTGTTGTATGCTGCATTACCCAGTCAATGGCAATGTTGAAGAGGATTGCAGACATGACACACCCCTGACATACTGCTGTTTTGACTTCAAAACTGAGCTCACTGTGATCAACACTGCATGTAAAGTTGAAATAAAAGCTTTTGATGATGTTGATTATACGGAGAGGGATTCCATATATCCACAAAATGTGCCTATGCTGGTCCTGTGAATGCTATCAAAAGCCTTCTCAAAGTCTATGAAGTTTATGTAGAGCTGCTGTTGCCATTCTAAGCACTGTTCTATTATGTTTCGTAGAGTGAAGATTTGGTCTGTGCATCCATGCCATTTCCAAAACTGGTTTGCTCTTTTCTGAGAATGCTATAAACTGCCTCTGCTTTACGCTGGACTGTGATCTTATACAATACTTTGCTTGGCACAGATAAAAGTGTGATGCCATGCCAGTTATTACAATCACTGAGAGTTCCTTTCTTTGGTATCTTCACTATAACCCCATTAGTCCATTCATGTGGTGTAGGGACGCATAGCTCCCAAATCGTCAGTCCACGGGTGCGGCACACTGCGCCCGTGGCTACGAGGCCGGAGCGGCCTACACCCCAGCACCTGCAATTGGGAAACTTGTTGGCTGACCTAATCGTCACCCTCGCTGCTCGCTTTCACGTGCACAAAATATGGGTTTGTTAGGTCATGTTAATGTGCACTGTACGCTCCTCCTATGCGCAAAAATTCAACCACTCATAAGTGCTGTAAACATAAAAGTAGAAGAATAAAAACCCCAGTAGAAAGTCCCTAAGAGGCTTTTTCGGCTACCAAGACCTGGCGCTCTGTCTCCTTCCTTTTTCTCGTCGCCCCAATGTGGCACTTTTTCCCTTTCCCAGACTGATGTAAATAGAGGGGCCAGGATAGATGCTGCTGCTAACTCAGGATTTACCTTGAACAATTTTGCATTCAAGTTATCCTTGCCAGGAGCTTTCCCATTTTTTAAGGATTTGATGGCTTGAATTATCTCTTCCTTCGTTGGGATGTCTGTGTTGATATTAAGATCTTCTTCTGCCTCCTAGATGTTTGCTTCCTCTTTAGTGGCTCTCTCTTCAGCAATTCTTTGAAATGCTCTGTCCAGCATATTTCTTGTTCTTTTTCTGTTGTCAGTAGGTGGCCTTGTTTTTCCCTGATGAGAGTGTTTGTTGTTGTCTGTCATTTACCACTGATAAGCCACGTCATTTTTAGACGGTTCCTCGTTCACCATGAGCATCTGCATCTTCTGCTTGTGTTGCCAGATTATCAATATAATGTCGTTTGTCTGCTCTCACAAGGTGATTGACCTCCCAGTGTGCATTGCTATACTGCTTGTGGTATTTGTCCTTTAGCGTCTGGGATTTTGTGTCTAAAACTTTTTTAATTCAGAGCTTGTCTGGTTTCTATGGCATTCCATGTGCTGGGTGTAATCCACTCCTTCCTTCAATTCTGCCTGTAGCCTAGACAGGCTTCACTGCTCTGTTTAGAAATTACTTTTACTTTGTCCCACTTCTTGTTGATCTCCTCATCTGCATACCCCTCCTCTTCATCAAGGTCTGCGAGTGCTTGAAACCTGTTCTTTAACTGCAGAATGAAGGCTTTCTGTATTTCAGGGGACTTTAGCTTGTCAGTGTCATAACGTCTATGTCCCTTGTTTGGCGGACCCACACTTCACAGTTTTAGCTTGATGGAGGCTGTCACAAGGTGGTGGTCGCTGCCAGCATCTGCACCTCTTCTCACTTTCACATCTATCAGTGAGCATCGCCATTTGCCATTGATCATCATATGGTCAATCTGGTTTTTATCTCTGCCATTTGGATAACACCATGTCAGCTTGTGGATTTCACAATGTTGAAATAGGGTTCCACCGATGACTAGGTCATTCATATTACAGAAATCAACAAGCATTTCTCTGTTTTCATTCATGGTGCCACACCCATGTCTTCCCATTGCTCTGTTGTTTGTGTTGTCCTTACTGACCTTGGCATTCAGGTCTCCCATGATGATGGTTAGGTCATGCCATGGTACTCTCTCTAACTCCACCTGTAGCGTAAGGTAGAATTTGTCCTTTACTTCTTCATCACTGTCATTTGTCGGAGCATAGCACTGAATCAGGGTGATATTATTGTATTTCCCTTTCAGTCTGGCTCTCATAAGTCTGATGCTGATGGACTTCCATTCAAGCAAGGAATGCTCCACTCCCTTCTTCAAAAGGATGGCAACACCCTGATCGTGTTGTCCATCATCCCATCCAGAATCTAGCAAAGTTTCTCCCAAGGCTGTTGTTAATCTTCCTGATCCTGTCCATCTGCTCTCGCTGACACCCAGGATGTCAGCTGTAGGGTCTCATCTCTGCTGTGACCTGAGCTAGCTTCTCTGTTTCATACATTGTCCATATGTTCCAAAAACCAAGTTTGTTTTTTGTCTTGGTGTTGAACACTTCAGTCTTCATGCCGGTGGATTCCTTTCAGCTTTCACCACTGGCTGTCATGCGGGTCATTGACTCCTGAAGGCCCGTCACACAGAGTAATGGTTGACTTCTCCATTGCTGTTTCCATAACATATTTTGTTTTTTATGGGACGGGGTTGTTAGCCCTGTGCCTAACCCCCATCCAGAGTGTCTGTTTTGTCTGGCCCCCACAGACCAATCCGGCAGGGTTGAACCTACCAGGAGCAAAAAGCCCTTGCCAACACAGACTCTGGGGATTGTTAGAGCACACAAGCTGTCCCACCATGACAAGGCACGGACACCAGAGGACAGATGTGTAGGCTTGGCAAGATTAAATGTTTATTTGTAAATGCCAATAAATATCAATTCACTGCGCGTGCACACACACACACAACAAAGGTAAAAATATTTCCATCATAATATTAGAAATGTACAGATAGGCAATGTGAGAAGTTTTTGTATTTTGGCACATGATGTTGATACTTGGTGTTTTAATGGTTAGAAAACTTTAACTTTTTGAATCTGGACATCCACAGTCATTAAATAATTATTGCCAGGCTCCTCCGTAATTTCTCACAATTTTGAAAATGTGAATTGATAAAAATCAGAAAAAAAATTCTTAAAGCCCATAATGTGTGCAACTGAACATTTAAATCTATAAAAATTGAAAAAAAATGCTTAAAATAAACATTGGTGTTATCCTGCGAAATTATACAATAACAAAAATCAAATTCTGTGATGCTTCACTATGAGCTATGTGCAATTGACAGAATCAGTCCATGCTCCACACTATGCAATGTGGATGACTAACAGAAAAACGAAGGGGAGAGAGGAGTCAACAACAGCTACAAAAATAAAAATCATGTTAGTCATTTGCTTTCATAGTATCTTGTTAGCTCCACACTTCTATTATTGCCAATATGGTTTTGGGTGCATTTCATTTTGAGAATTAGATTTGAGGACAGGAAAGTGCTGGGACTGGATAAGTGAACTATGCTGGAATGTTAGTTAAAAGAAGTGGGCTTTAGGGAAGACTTTAAAGAAGGTGAGTGACCACAGAATGAGGGAATCTTGAGGCATAGAAGTCGGCATGAAAAAGGTGCTGTTTCCAAGTGGTGGAGTGTGATAAGTGATGGGGGTTGCTGAACTGTGCTTTCTCTGAGTAAGGCAGCTGTGAACTGTAGCAGCTATGACAAATGGATCACATTTCTTTTCAATATGCAGCAATTTCCTCCTCTTTAGTTTTCAGGACTGGCAGAAATGTTTTGAAAACAATTAATTTAAGTTAATTGCCATAGCTGCCTAATATTTTAAAAATGGAAATCATCATGTTTTTTTCCTATTAAAAAGTCTACCTTCAATCAGCACAGTCTCTCTTTTTGCTTTCAGGAAAAACCAAATTGGTTGGCTCTGACTTACCTAAAGCTAGAGCTGTCATGACTAAAAGCATCATTACTTGAACATTATGATTGCACACAATTATGATCTCTTTGTGCCTCAGTGAGACATGGCTGAAATATGCATTGATTAGGTCTGATACTAAATTGTGCCCAGATATTATTCATTCATAAACATGTCTTTCCAACAGCATCCTTCTCATCTTTAAAACCGATATCTTCCTTCTTGTATGCAATGTAGTTTAGCTGCATATTACCTCAGCCACCTTGTCTCTCTAATCTGCCTTCTTAACTAGTTAGAGAGGGCACAAACCCAAATAATGGATTCAAGCACCCCTACACTTTGGGTGGCATTTGGAACCTTATTTGGATCCAGGTCCAGATTCTATGACCAGTCAAAATCCTTGAACTTTGGGGTTCAATACTGGAAGTTTAATTTGGTTGGAAAATTCAGATTTGGATCCAGGTTCAGTATTCAGTTACTCCTCTCCCCCTTCCACTCCCCCCCCCCCACAAATTGCTGATATTTGAATTGAGTGTTTTGTTATGGGCTTATCTACATATCTGACAATTCTTTCCAAGATTCAAAATCTGTATCTAACTTTTACCGTTTGGGCTCATCATTATTAAATTAAGACTACTTAAATTATCTGGATCTAAATTTTGCACTGGGCCCCATCACTAGACTAGTGTAAATCAAAAATCCTTCATCAAAATGTCCCCAAACTTCAGGGTGTTCAGATCTGGATACCAAATTTGCATTTTTGGCCCGTCTCTAGTTATTCTTTATCCTTTAAAGTATAAGGGTATTATCATATTCACTGCTCTTATTAGTAATTATTCCCAATGCAAAATTCACTAACAGCATTGGTGCAAAAGATAGTAACATACGGTAATGGTTTTATCATACAATATTTATTATTTAGCTCTATTGTAAGAACATCTTATCCATCTCTCAGATTACTTTGGAACTATGCAATGACAAATTGAGATGTCATGAAATGGGCCAAACCACACACTCAATCTGGGAGACAAACAAGTATATAAGTTGACCTTGAAATCTAGAAATAACATTCTGTTGATTTATATATGCCAGAAACTTCTATTATATTTCTGTGATATTTTTGTTGCTTCCAATAGCAGCTATGTAGCTGTTTCCTACTAAGACCTGGCCCTTCAATGGGTACTAACTTTTAAAGACCCAAGGACAGCAGCATCAGAGGAAAATTACAAAGGATGCTTATGGAACTCATGTTTTAAAGTAACATTTTATCCAATTACTGTAGATAGAAGTGCCCCGTGTCAGATGTTAATGATAGCTGAATTAAATGAAGTTTACTTAAAGACACAGCTGGTGTCTTTGGCTTCCTATGGTTTCCTATGGGTTAAACTAAATTAAACAAATGTGCTTCTACTGCGCTCTAAAAATCAACTAGGAACTACATCTCCTTTTGGAACTGACTTTGATGCATGATATCTGACACCTAGAAGTGTTGTTAGATATCTAGGTGTGCTGTACATCAAAGTAACTGTTAAATCTGCCTTCTACCCTCAGAGAGACATTGCAAAGGTCTTACTATGTCTCTCAAACATGCTTCAGCAAAGCTAATGCACTCTTTTATTATTTCTCAGTTGGACTATTGTAACACTGTCTTAGCAGGTCTACTAGACAAGTTGATCAATAGGCTTCAATTGGTTCAGAGCTCAGCTGCAAGGCTAATAAACCAAAACCATGAGCATATTTTTCCAATTTTAGCCTCATTAAATTTTCTTCCTTTTAAATACAGTACGAACTTTGAAATCTTATTGCTCATGTTTAAAGTATTAGACAATCTAACTCTAGAGAATAGTGCCAAATTGATCCTCAGTTAATTACAAGACTGCAGACTACAGTTAAATGATAAAGGACAATTATTTTTTTCCCCAAGATTGAACCATCTAACCCTATAAAATAAGCTTTATATATTTCAGCACAATGGACTATCTTTCCTCCTTATATTCATGCAGTAAACTCAGATGACTCTTAAATCACAATTTAAGGTTTATCATCTCAGTTTGTCATGCACTCTTTCATTGCTAGTAATGTCTTATTTGATTTTAACTAATGAATTTTAACTTTCATGTCTTGCTTTTTAACTATTTTTCATCAAAGTCTTTAGATAGTTTTCCATAGTTACATAAAAAAAGCTAATTACTTTTTCAATGAAAAGCCAGAGAGCTAACACTAACACTCAAACTTCAATATACCATGAAGATGCATGGCATATGTCTATAGAAAGATGTGGATGTCACTGTTGTTCTATATAAGCCATGTGTCTATAATGATTGTTAAATAGATTAATAGGTGACAGTGTTGGCCTTTTTTAGAAGACTATAATATAGTCTGGAGTGGATGGATAAACTAGGAGGATGAGGGTTTAAGTAGTTTAATCCTATTAGGACATTGAATTATAGCTGAGAAGCTCTGGGAATGTGCCCCGTTATTGCTATATTCACTCCATTTAATTGGGAAACACTTATTTAGGTTGGCTGCTTTGCAGGGTGTTCTCTAGGGAACTGATTTAGCCCACGTGTGAAACTCTAAGCTCCTGGTTTTTAATAAAGATTAAAAGAAGATATGAAGCTCGAGTAAAGCCGAGGTACATTACATAATTGTATTTATTGAAGTATTTTATTTCATTTTTAATTTTTTTTCAGATTTTTTTAAAGGAATCTTTTCTTAATTAGGAAACCCACTTAATTGACATGATGGATGGCCCACTAGGGTGTCCCAATTAAGAGTCTCGACGCCTGATTCTGAACACCTCATACATGTTAAAGTCCTTATATAGGCTGTAGGGAGAGAATTTTTTAAAGGGTAACAGGGCATTGAGCTTCTACTGAAAGTCGATGGGATTTGGATGCCCTCCTCCCAATTGTGCCTTTAAGCATGCCCCTCCTATAATAAATAGGAGTTTTGTAAATCCTAAAAAACCTGATTCCCTCCAACTCCAATTGTGTCCAACCACATGAGAGGCAGAGTTCCCATTACTTTAGGTTAAAACAATAGGAGTTGAGTGTTCATTACTTCTCAGGCAGTGTGTATGCTCACTCTCTCTTATATATATATACACACACACACACACACACAGATCCCTAATTATCTATTATTTTTACTGTGTTAGTGCTGAGGGGCCCCAGCTCCATTGTGCTAGGCACTATGGATGAGATCCGCAAAGCAATTTAGTCGCCTAAAACATCGTGTTTGGCCCCAGTGAGGTCCACAAACTTCCCACTTGCCGGCTGTCTAAACTCACTCAGTACCTAAATTTCCTTTGTAAAATTTCCATAGGCACCTAGGGTGGGAATCACAAATGTATGTAGGCACCTAACTCCCACTGGAAGTTAGACACTTACATACCTTTGTGTAAGCAGAGTCTGAATGAGCTCTCCCCTGACATCTAGTGGTAAGCTGCGGGAAAAGACTTCAGGAACTGATCTCGTTTGCATGGACATACCCACACTGCCTAGGTGCTCAGCATGATGGGATTACTTGCCCAAGTGATCACTTGTGCCTGGTGTTGGATCCCCAGCCTCCTTGTTATTGGGGTTGTTACCCTTGTTGTGTCACCTGAGGGCAGCAGAACTGTACCTGGTATACCCCGATGGTGGGACTCACTCTCAACTGAACAGCACTCGCTAGACAGGAGACATGGGTTCCAAATCCCAATGAGTTGAGTCAGGGTGGGGACAGATACTTGTACCTAGTAGTGTGGCCCTTTGTTTAAGGGTCCTATGCCACAGAATAAAAGAAGAGCTAATTTAGACTCAGTTGAGAGTCTTGTTACACACTGCAAAGCAGAAATTACTGATAACTAAGTCCAAGTATTAGACCTACTTTGGGACAGTGTCTCTATTGAAAGCAACTGACCAGTGTGCACCAGCAGTGAGGTTCCTGCACTAACAGCTGGCATTACTGAGAGCTGTGTTAAGTGGGGGGCCTGAAGACATCTTGGCATAGCCAGCAGGGTGGCTGATGGAGAGGGCCAGAGAAGAGCCCCACAGAGAGGTGCAGCAATTGGCTGTTGGGGCAACAAGCGAGTGACTGAGCAGTGGAGCGTGTAAGGTGCCTCCTTACACCCCCCCCCCACTTCCACACAGGGTAGGAGGTAAACTCTGCAGATGAACCTCTGAACTCTGGGGCTGCATTGGCCAAGGACAGCAACTGTGAGTGGGGTGCAAAGAAGGGACGGGCAAGTTCAAGGGACCTTTGGGTTGCTGGACTTAAGAACCTGAGGCGAAAAGGACACTGCCCAACTTACTTGGGGGTGGGTCTTTTGCTCATGGTTTATGTATATGAACCCTAGTTGTGGCGTTTTCCCAAATTAATGCTGAGTTACTTCCCTCCTTTTATTAAAAGTTTTTGCTACATTCAGACTCTATGCTTGTGAGAGGGGAAGTATTGCCTCTTAGAGGCACCCAGGGGGTGGTGTGTAGTTGTCCCAGGTCACTGGGTGGGGGCTCGAGCTAGTTCTGTGTTGTATTGTTGAAAAGGAAAGATACTGAACCTGGCCCTTGTTGCTGCTGGCTCCACCTGGCAGAAGGGTTACATTTGTGAATCCCACCCCTACATTTTAGACCCTGGGGCACACACACATGTCTGGATGCTGATGTCTCCCCTAAACCCCAGAGCAATTCACAAATTGGGGGAAGGAGCTACTAAGTCTCATACAGAGCCCTCTCTGACAGGGGTGCTCAGAGGCCTCTTACCAGATTGGGTCCCATACAAAATCTGGCCTGAGGAGGTGGAGGTGCCCACCTTATGACTTTTAGCCCAGTGGTTAGAGCACTCAGTTAGGGTATGGGAAAGCCAGCTTCAATTCCCCTCCTGTCTGCCAGAGAGGAGAAAGGATTTGACCATGGTGTTCCCCATCCCCTAGGGGTGTGCTCTAGCCACTGAGTTCCGTGACAGTCCAATATGTGGCTCCTTAAGTCTCTCCTGTTGAAGCTGTTCCACTGTGGCTAAAGGGAGCAGAAGGGCTGGAGCCAGGGTCCCCCACCTCCCAGGGTCGGTGTCTTAACCACCGGACTACAAAGTCATTCCCTCCCTTGCTCTCTCTCTGGCCCAATGACTGCTCCACTAGGTAAATTCTTAAATAGTCATTGGGCCAGAGAGAGAGAGAGAGCGCGAGGCTCCTGTAGTTCAATTGTTAGGACACCTAGCCCAGAGGAGGGAGACCCTCAGTCCAGTCCTCCTGCTCCCCTCACTCTTTCATTATTTACCCACAGTGGAACAGCTTCAACAGGAGAGCTTGAGGGAGACCCACAGCAGAATATCTCATAGCTCAATGGTTAGGGCATGTTCCTGAGAAGTGGGGGACGCCCTCTCAAAATCCTTTCCCCCTTCTGGCTGAGAAGGGACTTGAACTTGGCTCTCCCACATCCTAAGTGAGTTTTCTAGTCACTCGGCTAGACGTTATAAAGCGTGCACCTCTTCCAACCATTTTGTGTGGAGCAAGGCAGGCACTTAACACATTCCTGCAAGAAGTGGCTTAGACACCTAGGCTGCCTCACTCCAGGCTTCTGTTACTGTTCATGGATCACAAGCAGAGATAGGCACCTCCCTGAAGCCCAGACTTAGGCACTTATCTGCATGAGAGGCGTGGGGCTTAACACACACTCCTTTCATTGATATCTTCCATTGGCTAACTTTGGCTCTCTGCTTAGTCTGCTGGCCCCATACTTTGTATAGCCTAGGCATCTAACTTGGCTTTGTGAAGTACAGTGTTGTTCCTGTGATTTTCTAGGTGCCTAAAATTTAGGCATTCCAACGCTGAGTTTCACAGCACCTACATCCCTTTGTGGCTCCAACCCTGTAATCCTTAGCTTTATCTTTCACTCTTTTAGTCTCATTACTGTATCCGTTAGCGTCTTGTAGGGCCCATAAAGGGACTAGGATTGGGACCTTAGGTCAGCTGCAGTAATTTTCTGTAGCTATCACCATTTTTAAAAACATGTGTTACCATTTAGTGATATCAATGAAAAGCACGGCATATTGTTATAATAAATGCAGAAGAACATCTGCTCAGTTTACTAACTTCAGTAGCCGTGAACAGTAATAGATAACTTCACAATGCACACACAACATATTTGCTCCCGGGAATGCTCAAGTCCACCCTCTGTTTTGAATATAAGGGAATTATCTTACTGTAGCTCTGCATTTTTATTAGGTGAGAGCTTACCCTGGTGTATCATTTAATAAATAGTGTTACTGATGTTCTTCTGTTCTGAACAAAAAGTCATGCTTTTATGGGACTATTCTGTACTTTCACTACTGTATTTTTAAAAAAAAAAAATATTTTGTTATACTCATTATCAACTGCTCATTCCGTTCTTTTTTTGATGCAAAGCACACCATCTGGTCTTTGAGTCCATGCAGGGAACACACTATAAAATAAATTAGTAGAGATATTATTCATTTACTCTTTTAAGTACAGTGAATTTCAATGCCCTAATGTAGAATTTTATATCTAAGTTTGTAACTGGTATGAAATAGCTGGCATTTTGCTTTTGCAAAAGCTAATTCAATACCTTTGCTATGATGTCAGTTAAGAATTAGCTAACGGAGCACTACTAGGAAAAGTTCCAGACAAAATTGAGCTACTAGGCTCTGTTTAATAAATGCAAAATGGTTAATTGTTTAAGAAGAATGGATTCTCAGTCAACTTTCATGGATTTCTCATCAAGTAGTAATATTGTAAAACTTCCTGAATGAAGAATCACAAGTTCAACATGTTTCCCAGTGATTTAACATTTGGAGAACAAAGGATTGGTTAGTAATCTTAGTACTGGTAGCTCTGAACATTATGTTATCAGTACAGATCTCTCTAATTTCTCTAATTTCTACTATTTTTGTAGTTTAAAAATAGTTGATGCTCTACCATTCAGTTTTTGAATGATGAGTAGGGCAATTTAATTAAAATTTGAAGTCTAGGAACAGTTGAAGATCATACATAATCCAATTACTTTTTATTCAATTAGTTTAATAGCAAACCACTTTGCTATAATTACAGTTAATCCCCAGATTTTTCTTCTCAGCTGTTTATCAATGGCCTGTGAGATATCTTTGAGGAAATCATACTGGGATATAATTATCACCAATCCCCAATGGAATTAATGCACTAAATAGCACTTAATTATGAGAAATTTTCTATTGCTGAACTGGTTAGATTTAAAGATGGTAGGAACTTGTTCTAGGGAATTTCAAACTCGCCTGAAATTTCTTTTTGTCACATTCCCCAGGTTTGGTGGGAAGGAGGGAATTAAAATTGAAAATTCATTCAGCCCTCCTAACTTTACTCAAAGAAACACCAAAGTTAGGCTGAGCGTCCATATGGAAGCAAAGAAAATAAGAATAACATCTAGCTTATTATTCATAGTATTATTGACTATTGAATTGTGAGTATTGCAATTAAGTAGCAGCAGCATTGGAGCCTTCTAATAATACATTTGGTTGTTAGTGGTATCTAGAATACTAGAGAGATATCCAACCTAGTTGGATGCATTACAGTAGAGTTGGGAGAATAAATGAAAAATCAGAAAATCTCTGAATTTCTGCCTGCAGGTGTCGTCTTTGAACAGAACTGGAAGTATCACATCGAAGAGGCAGTACCTTCAGGAAGGATCTTGTAACATCAGCAGATCACAGAAGCATAGCTTTGAATATGGTACTGTGCTTAAGTTTACAGGGATGGCTGTACTCAAGAGGTGGCCAATAGTTTGCAGATATCACAGGTAGAATAAATACCTGACTTCCCTGCTGCCCAACATACACATGCCTACTTGCACAACCCTATAGCCACAAAACAACAAAAGTTAAAGTTCCAGCAGTATCATTAATCCAGCTATCTGTTTTTCACAGTAGAAGTATCAGGTCCTCTCATTCCTTTTTTCCCTAGTAAGATTTGAAATGATGTCCATTGAAAATTAGCACAAGCTGTAGTTCTTCCTCTCTCAACTGAAGGGCATAACTAAGAATACGATTTGGTCACAGAAGTCACGGATTCCATGACAGTAACAGATCTCTGTGACTTCTTTGGCCTTAGTTTCAGCCCCCGGCGGCAGGGCTCCAGCTGTCGGCCTGGACGGTGATGCTGTGGCTTTGGCTTCAGCCCTGGGCAGTGGGGCTCTGGCTTCAGCTTCAGCTCTGCCATGACCATACCCTGATTTTGACCTTCTTTCCCATGATTGTTCCGTGAATTTTGCTTAATTTTACCATGACACAGTTGTATCCATAAGCATAACTACTCAAATCTTCAAAATCTTACCAAGACCTCCAGCAAATTGAATTGATATTGATATTTCTCATTTTTATTTGACACAAGAAGACATTTAAAATAATATTTTAAAGCCCTTTATATGTGTCAGAAAGGAGCAGTTAGGGACAAAAGCACATCATCTTTATTTCTTCTTCATAATCTAACTTCAGGGTTGGAATGTGGTATAAATGTCACCTTAACACTCTCTCAAACTTGAAGCTACTTCGTGCAGGGCCATTTCCCAGACTTTAGTAGAGCAGCCCGAGGGCTGCTCTAATTTACACCTGATCCTAACTGCCCCAAAGGGCTGAAACCCCAGTCAGGTAACAGAGAAGCACAGGGGTTTTCTGGCCATGCCCCCTTTCCTTCAACTAATAATAGGGAGGAAGTGTGTTTGCTGGAACATTAGAGCTAGAATGCTGTAGCACAGCTACTGAAGCAGAGAGAGGCCCTAACATGACAAACTCATAGACTCATAGACTTTAAGGTCAGAAGGGACCAATATGGTCATCTAGTCTGACCCCCCGCATGATGCAGGCCACAAAAGCTGACCCCCCCCACTTTCCCTTAACTCTGCTGTTGAAGTCTCCAGATCGTGATCTAAAGACTTCAAGTCGCAGAGAATCTTCCAGCTTGTGACCCCTGCCCTATGCTGCGGAGGAAGGCGAAAAACCTCCAGGGACACTGCCAATCTACCCTGGAGGAAAATTCCTTCCCGACCCCAAATATGGCGATCAGCAGAACCCCGAGCATACAGGCAAGATTCTCTAGCCAGACCCTCATTTTACCAGCGACAATCCGACTCATACATTTTAAATGAAAGCTTAGAATTTGCAGAATCATAGGATAGGTCCTTTTAGTTGTTCCACAGTCTTTGATTTTCTCCTATTCCTAATGCTAAGGAAGATTATTTCTGATGATTTACCTATTTGCTTTTAAATGAAACACTCTCCCTTTTGCAAGTTCTCCTTGCAGCAGTCCCTGATCACATCGCGCTTCCTGGCCTGGTCAGCCAGGGAGAATATGTCGTTATGGGGAGGGAATGCTTTATTAATCACTGTTAAATTTTTAGCAGATATCTGCTGAGGATGGTCAGAAGTGATTTTTCCATCATGTGTAACATTTTAACCTTAATAATGTTACCCCTCAAAACTAGCAAAATCTCTAGGACCAGATTCTGCTCTCTTGTGCTGGTGTAAATCAGGCGTCACTCTGCTGAAAGTCAGTGGAGTTACACTGATGTATGTGAGAGGAGACCAGTTGTTTACCCTGGCTTTTCATCAAGGACTACCTATGCAGAGACCCCCGTCAAACTTCAGCTGTTATTACTGTTGCCCTGCTCAAAAGGTGTGGTTAGAATTTTCATAGTGGAAAAATCTTCCCTTCCTTTGTTTTGTCACCTTTTCCTAGAACTGAAAAGAAGACTAAAGAATTTTGGTCAAACTCTTAAAAAAAAAATCAATGTAGGGCAGAATATTTCCCCTAAAAAGATGAATCTTTCAGGAAGTTATAAGTATGTGATCCCAAAGAGGTTGGCAGAATGGAAAATGTTTATAGATCACTAAAAAGTTAGCACTTACCAGTGAGATATTAGGGGTTGACAGGAAAGTGGAAATATCATCACTTGAATATTTGGTATCACCCATCTCCATATTTCATCACTGGAGCTTTCAGCATGAACAAAAATAGACATTATATTGATTATGATCAAACTGTTGTTCAGGGTGGTATTGGCTGGCTATGTCACTGAAGCAATTACACAGCACTATTCCCCAACTGAGACTTTCACCTGCTTGTTATATAAAATCAATAATGTCTAAACAAGAACTGAAATGACACTTTAATGTTTGCCAAGGAACATTTAAACCTCTGAGCTGCCTTTGAAAAAGTTTCAAGAACCACTGAAAAGGGAAAAGCAAGTTATAGTTTGTATGAAATGTAAAAGCGAGCTTCTTCCCAAAGAAATATATCAATACACTATGAGTAGGGCCCTACCAAATTCACGGTCCATTTTGGTCAATTTCATGGTCACAGGATTTTAAAAATAATAAATTTTGTGATTTCACTTCTTTAAATCTGAAATTTCATGGTGTTGTAATTGTAGGCATCCTGAACCAATAAGGAGTTGTGTGGGGAGGGGGGGGCTGGGGGCGCGGGGGGTCGCAAGGTTATTGTACGGGGGGTTGCAGTGGTACTACTCTTACTTCTGCACTGCTGCTGGTGGTAATGCTGCCATGAGAGCTGGCCATCGGAGATTGGCATCTGCTGGCTGGGAGCCCAGTTCTGAAGGCAGAGCTGCCATCAGCAGCAGCGCAAAATTAAGGATGGCATGGTATGGTATTGCCATTCTTACATCTGTGCTGCTGCTAGCAGAGCACTGCCTTCAGAGCTGGGTGCTTGGCCAATAGCTGCCACTCTCCAGCCACCCAGCTCTGAAGGCAGCACAAAAGTAAGGGTGGAAATACCGCAACCCTCCTAAAATAACCTTGTGACCCACTGCAACTCCCCTTTGGGTAGGGTGACCATATGTCCTGTTTTGCCTGGGGTAGTCCCTTTTTTAGGACCTGTCCCAGCCATCCCAAGTTTTTTGGCAACTGATCATCAGTTGGCAAGAGAAAACTCAACAAATACACAGTTTTGCAAAAAAAGGTGGGGTGCGACCCTTAGCAGGGTGTGGAAGAACATGCAGTGGGGTTGGGAGGGTGAGTGACAATACCAATCCTGTGCTGGAGGAAGGGCTAGGGAGAGTGGCTTGGGGAGGGCTCGGGCCAGCCCCGGGTGGGAAGGGGACCTCAGGCCAGTCATGGGTGGGTGGGAGGCAGGGAGGGTTCAGGCCATCCCCAGGGTGGGGGGCACAGGAGGCCTCAGGCAGAGAGGGGACCTTGGGTGGCCCCAGGGAGGGGAACCTCAGGCCAGCCCCATGTGTGGCTGGGCATTGGGGAGGGCTCAGGCCAGCCTGTGGGGTGTCCCGTTTTCCCTTTGGGGAAATATAGTCACCCTACCTTTGGGTCAGGACTCCCAATTTGAGAAATGCTTGTCTCACCTGTGAAATCTGTATAGTATAGGGTAAAAACACACAAAAGACCAGATTTCATGGTCCGTGACATGGTTTTCATGGCCATGAATTTGGTAGGGCCCTAAGTATGAGTGTTATAAGCAGGGCTGCTTCTGACAGGCTGCAGTGCCTCTGGTCACAGGAGGTCCCACATTGTGAGGCGCCCCCTCAAGGAGACAGATAGAGTTCTCTGTATGGTCTCTCTTCACTCCTTCTCCACAGACTACACACCATATAAGCTGTGATGGTAAAAGTGCTGTTGGTCCTGATGGACCTGATAATGGCTTACCCCGCAGGCCCTGTCCTGCACTTAGATCTACTTGGCACTTTCAAAACCTACTCGCACTCCCTCTGAGGCATGGGCAGGCTTGAGAGGTAGCTGGGAAGAAGATATTTGGTGTTTGGGTGTGGATGGTGGTGATGGGGAGACCTGTCTAGCTAGGAGTTGTTTTATTTGCTTCTCTTGACTGGGGACTTCTTTCAGGCCTCACTGCTCCCAACCATTTCAAGATACTCCCAAAGTGGAATTCTTCTTATTCTCTACCAGCTGCTATCTGTGACTTATAATTAAGGCAAGATGTATTCATTACACTGCTGCCAACTATGCACCTGCTACTCTTGATGCTGTGTAGGGAACTGTGGTATTGGTGCACCAATGCACAGGTACAATAATGCTTGGAGGGAAAGTCATGGGTGGATTCACTTCACTGTTTTTTACAAGCCAGTCTGGTTATTGTGAACACACTGAATTGCTGTAGGCAGGGCCGACTCTGGCTTTTTTGCCGCCCCAGGGAAAAAAGCCCCCCCCCCCCCCCCCCCCCAGCATGGCAAGGGAGGGCGCCAAGCCCGGCCGCGGGCCCGCAATCCCCGACTGGCCGGAGCGCCGGGGGGAGAGCGGCGAGCCCACCGCGGCTCTGCTCTCCCCGGCGGCCAGAGCGCTGGGAGGAGGGCAGAGAGCCCCCAGTGGCCAGAGCGCCGGGAGGAGGGCGGCGAGCCCGGCCGGGGCCCTCCGCTCTCCCCGACCGGCCGGAGCGCCGGAGGGAGGGCGGCGAGCCCGCTGCGGCTCCGCTCTCGGGCCGGAACGCCCCGCCGCGCCGCCCCCCTCCAGGCGCTGCCCCAAGCACATGCTTGGTGGGCTGGCGCCTGGAGCCAGCCCTGGCTGTAGGAGCATCTGGTGCTAGCCCTATCAGGATATTGGACTACATGGACCACAGGTCTGATCCAGTATGGCAATTCCTATGTTCCTATCTTATCTGTAATGGAGCTATTGGAACAGCACTATTGTCTAATTCAGACAAGCCATCTGTTACACTACTAAAGGAAAATGCCTCACTTTGTAAACATAATAAAAACGTATGGGTGACGGAGTCTAAGAGGTTATTCAGTACTAAGAGAAACATCTCATTAAGGAATAAAAAGCTAAAAACTAAAATTCTGAAAGAAATTATTGTTTTTTATGTTCTTGTACAACACATAGGCCCCGAGTCAGCAAAGCACTTAAGCACTTACTTCCATTCTTTGCTGGTACGAACGAACTTAAGTCAATGAAACTTAGCACATGTTTAAAGTTAAGCATGTCCATAATTTATTTGCTAAATAAGGATGGACTTAAATATGAATGCTAGTGCTTTCCTGAATCAGGAACTTAGTATCATAGGACATCAATCCTGATTAAGATCTCTGAGAACTACTGTAATACAAATAAATAATAATTAATAATAAAGTTATGGTGGAGTATTTTTAACTGTTTTTTTTTCACATTCAAAGCTAAAAATTAGATGTAACCCAAAAATTTAGTGACAGTTGCAGCAGCATCCTTTCTACTGTAATATAAGATATAAAATATACAGGAAATTATTTATTCATTTCTTAGACACCGTCAAAAGCAAGGATAAATTATTTCTTTTGATGCTTATTGGATATACCATTCCCTATTTGACAGGGATGATTTCTTCCAGACATCACTTTTCCCCTCTCTTTTGATCAGAGCTAATAATATACTGAAGCCTTCCCAGTGAATACAGAGGTCTCATCTGTAATAGTGCACTCCTATGTTAGTCACAGCAACAGTGAGTCATTTCAAGAAAAGTAACTTAAAAAGATCACAAAAGACAGTTCAAGTTTATGACCTTGATTGAATTGGAATAAACTGACAAATGATGTAAAAAAACCATAATTCGTCTCTCTGAATTATTGAGTCTTCTATTTCTGACTGTGTGTACTCCAAAGGCCCATTAATGCTCCGTCTCATGCAGTATTTACTGCTTGTACATCAAGTGGGCCAGCCTGTTATACTAACTTAGCCAGTGCCAAGCACATTGTTGCCTTACAGGTCAGTGAACAGTAGTAAATCAGTCAACAGCTGCCCTTTGGAATTACTGCATCAATGAAAAACTTATCAAATGTCAACAGGAATCCCAACTATTTTCTTCATGAAGAATCACTTCGGAGGAGGTAAGAGTAGTTTTCCTAAAGGTGAATTGCAAGAAGTAGGGTGTGGGGGCTTCCTCCCCTCACACACTTGTTTTTTTTACATTAGAAATATTGGTTCTGTTTAAATAAGAAAACTCTGTAGTCTTTCTATACTAGCATTTAATTTAAAATTTCACTCTTTTACGCTAATATCAATGCAGCTGTCTAGATAGTAGCAACAGTGTGACCCAGTGGTGGCCATCTAGGTCTGCTCTGGGGTTCATTATATTATATGGTTAGTATAGTCTGTCTACGCTAGCTTTCCCACTATTGCTACCACTGGTGGAAGTACATCAGAATAGGCTGACCAGATAGCAAGTGTGAAAAATCGCGTCAAGGGGTGGGGGAGTAATAGGCATCTATATAAGCAAAAGCCCCAAATATACAGACTGTCCCTATAAAATCGGGACATCTGGTCACCCTACATCAGTACCAATAGACTGGTCAGCAATTTGAAGATAAATGCTAGTGTAGAAAGCTCATGATGATTAAGGAACTAGTAAAAAAAGACAAGAAGACTGAAGTTATTAGAACAGTTAAGAA
Source organism: Terrapene triunguis (assembly GCF_002925995.2). Taxonomy (NCBI): domain Eukaryota; kingdom Metazoa; phylum Chordata; order Testudines; family Emydidae; genus Terrapene; species Terrapene triunguis. The sequence goes on along the minus strand of NW_020664419.1, from coordinate 53,754,749 downwards.
GGGAAGGGATTTTTAGTCAGACTCTTTAAGACTATTTTTCTTTGTTTTATTTCATATTATGGTGAAAAGATGACTTTGTTAATCATTTAACATCCCAACCCCTTCTAATTAAGGTGTGAACACTAACAGTATAACTCCTCAGTGACTTCAAGCAAATCCTACAGCAAAATCAGGGGAGACCAGAGTGACATTATTAATATAGCTAAGGAAAAAAATAACCTCCCTGAAAAACAACCAAACTAAATATACCCAGCAAAACATGTTCAGGCTTTCCTTATAGATCATTAAAAAGTCAAGGAAATTTACAAGCATGTTTTTTTTAAAAGTCTTTACAAGTTACCTTTAAAGAAATCTCATTGCATTTAAACAACATTGATTTTATTTGATAAGTTATTACCTTAAACTGTTCCAGTTCCATTAACACAACATGTCTACTATGAAGTCAATAAGACTATGTATTAAGGTGCTTTCATATCAAAGGTGGTTACTACGGAGCTGAACATGGCTGCCTTTTGGCATGTTAGTAAAATGTATTTCTCCACATGGGGGGGGGGGGAAATCATTATGTCGCCAATATTCATTTTACATTTTTATTGGGGGGAAAGATAAGCTTTTTATGCTCTAAATCCTCATTACACAATCAAGGCAGAATTCTGCACTTGCAGGGCTTATGTGGCTAGCATTAACTTTGAACAGTAGCTGATTATATACAGCCAAAGACAGAATCTGACTCCTAATATATACATAATTAATGGACCAAATCCTCAAATATAATGAAGTGAGAGGGTCCATTAACTTCTTTCTTCTGCCTAAGCTAGGTCAGCACTAGCCCAGGAGATCCTGAGAATGATAGGGCATGAGCAGAAGGAAAGCTTCAAGCCCACACTACTTAGTGACATAAGGAGCTGCTTTGGCATTACTCAGTAAAGTTAGGAACAGGCATAATGTATTAGTTAGGAACCATATGTAAGTCTTAATATGAACAATATCTTGTTTGCAGTGATTATATTTTGTAATATTTCCTTCCTCCCCCACCATCTTAGCCAATTTTATATTTTCCCCAATGTGAATGACTTGGAATATTTTTATCATATCTATGCTTGCTGCTCTGGTGTGGATTACAAAAAACAAGACTGCTCATCCTGTTAGTGAGGAGAAAGGTCAAGGGGGAGCCTCAAGGGTATGTACAGGGATGCAAATGTGAAAGAATTACACAAAAATGAAAAACACAAAATTTTGAGAAAAGTTTAACGCTGATCACCTATAGAATGTACTTCATTATCTAAATTATTATGACAAAAGGCCTTTTTATTTTGCATTTCAGTGCATAGACCAATCTGGGCCTGATTCTCCACAGCTTTGTACCATGTGGAGTCATTTATCTCTGTGCAAAGTAGATATAAAATGGTACAAAATCAGAATGGCAGCATTTTATGCTTATTTTTCACAGGTGTAAACAACTGCACAAGGCATTAGGCATAGAGAAGCAAGCCCAGTCCCCACTTTGATGTAATCCTGCACTAATTGCGGAGAAACTAAATGAATTCTTTGCTTCAGTCTTCACGGCTGAGGATGTTAGGGAGATTCCCAAACCTGAGCCGTCCTTTGTAGGTGACAAATCTGAGGAATTGTCACAGACTGAAGTGTCACTAGAAGAGGTTTTGGAATTAATTGATAAACTTAACAGTAACAAGTCACCGGGACCAGATGGCATTCACCCAAGAGTTCTGAAAGAACTCAGATGTGAAATTGCGGAACTATTAACTGTGGTTTGTAACCCGTACTTTAAATCAGCTTCTGCACCCAATGACTGGAAGATAGCTAATGTAATGCCAATATTTTAAAAGGGTTCTAGAGGTGATCCCAACAATTACAGACTGGTAAGTCTAACATCAGTACTTGGCAAATTAGTTGAAACAATAGTAAAGAATAAACTTGTCAGACACATAGAAGAATATAAATTGTTGGGCAAAAGTCAACATGATTTCTGTAAAGGGAAATCATGTCTTACTAATCTATTAGAGTTCTTTGAAGGGGTCAACAAACATGTGGACAAGGGGGATCGGGTGGACATAGTGTACTTAGATTTCCAGAAAGCATTTGACAAGGTCCCTCACCAAAGGCTCTTACGTAAATTAAGATGTCATGGGATAGGAGGGAAGATCCTTTCATGGATTGAGAACTGGTTAAAAGACAGGGAACAAAGGGTAGGAATAAATGGTAAATTTTCAGAATGGAGAGGGGTAAATAGTCGTGTTCTCCAAGGGTCAGTCCTAGGACCAATCCTATTCAACTTATTCATAAATGATCTGGAGAAAGGGGTAAACAGTGAGGTGGTAAAGTTTGCAGATGATACTAAACTGCTCAAGATAGTTAAGACCAAAGCAGACTGTGAAGAACTTCAAAAAGATCTCACAAAACTAAGTGATTGGGCAACCAAATGGCAAATGAAATTTCATGTGGATTGTATCAGGGTGAACACCCGCTCCAGCCCTGAAGGGGTGGAAAAGCCCTGCAGAGGGCTGGGGCTGCGAAAGGGAGCAAAACCCTGGCTGATTGGAGGAAGTGGCTGCAGCTGGGGCCACGCCCCAAACTAAGCAACTGGGCCTTATAAGAAGGCCAGGGCAGCCAGAAGGAACAGTTACACTCTGACTTGAGAGGGAGACAGGCCTGGCTGTTAGGGAACTCACCCAGGGGACCTAGAGGGAGGCAGGGATGGGGAAAGGCCTTAGGAGCTGGGAAGTGCTAGGCCAGCAACTCCCTAGGCTTCAGGGCCTAGTTCTAGGCCTCCTAGGTATTGGGCTTGCAGAGGGGCAGCTGGAGGGTGGGTAAAGGCAGCCAGTCCAAACTCCTTGTTGCCTGTGATGATCGTCTGATAGACTGCAGTCCGCCCCAGGGCGTGGGGGCTAAACAGAGACTGGCAGTAGCCACGACTGAGGTGACATTGGGATAGCGGGTGGGGGTTCCCCTGTGGTGGGGAAACCCAGTAAGACTGTGGGGTACTGCAGGAGCCAGACCCCTGAGATAAGGGCACCGGGGTCCTGGGAGGGACACGGGGGGCCAACGGCAAGCAGATCACTGGCCTGCAGAGGGCGCTCCTGGGTCCAAGAGCTAATTCCTGAGGATGACCAGCAGGAGGTGCCGCAGGGGTGAGTCTGTGCTGTGCTACATGGATAAATGTAAAGTAATGTATATTGGAAAAAATAACCCCAACTATACATACAATATGATGGGGGCTAATTTAGCTACAACTAATCAGGAAAGAGATCTTGGAGTCATTGTGGATAGTTCTCTTAAGACATCCATGCAGTGTGCAGCAGCAGTCAAAAAAGCAAACAGGATGTTAGGAATCATAAAAAAAGAGAGAGTCTCCATCTTATTCTCTATCTTATTGCCCTTATATATAAGACGGTACTCCCACGTCTTAAATACTGCGCATAGATGTGGTCTCATCTCAAAAAAAGATATACTGGTATTAGAAAAGGTTCAGAGAAGGTCAACTAAAATGATTAGGGGTTTGGAACGGGTCCCATATGAAGAGAGATTAAAGAGGCTAGGACTTTTCAGCTTGGAAAAGAGGAGACTAAGGGGGGATATGATAGAGGTATATAAAATCATGAGTGGTGTGAAGGAAGTGACTAAGGAAAAGTTATTTACTTGTTCCCATAATTATTATAATACAAGAACTAGGGACCACCAAATGAAATTAATGGGCAGGAGGTTTAAAACAAATAAAAGGAAGTTCTTCACACAGCGCACAGTCAACCTGTGGAACTCCTTGCCTGAGGAGGTTGTGAAGGCTAGGACTATACAGAGTTTAAAAGAGAACTAGATAAATTCATTGGCTATTAGCCAGGATGGGTAAGGAATGGTGTCCCTACCCTCTGTTTGTCAGAGGGTGGAGATGGATGGCAGGAGAGAGATCACTTGATCATTACCTGTTAGGTTCACTCCCTCTGGGCCACCTGGCATTGGCCACTGTTGGTAGCAGGATACTGGGCTGGACTGGACCTTTGGTCTGACCCAGTATGGCCATTCTTATGTTCTTGTCTACACTCAAAACACTGCAGCAGCATAGCTTCACAGCTGCATCTGCACAGCTGTAGTGCTTCATTGAAGACTCTACCTACATCGACAAGAGGGATACTCCAACTCCCCAAGAGGTGGTGGTTAGGTCAAAGGGATAATTCTTCCATTGACCTAATGCTGTCTACACTGGGGGTTAGGTCAGTTTAACTGCATTGTTCAGGGGTGTGAATTTTTCACACCCTAGAGTAACTTAGTTATACTGACCTAATTTCCTAATGTAGATCAGCCCTTAGGCAACACTCCCACTGAAATTAATGATATATTTGTCTGAAGAGGAGGAACACCAGTTTCAAAAACAGGAGCCTAGAGGTAGATTCCTAAGGCAGCTACCTGATTTTGAAAATAGCTGAGCACCCAACAGGTCCTAGTCAGCTAAATGTGTGCTCCTATTTTTGAAAATCGTAGCCAAGGAGTTCAGGGCCTGCTCATAATTTTTTTCCCTGTTCCTAATGTGTTATTTAAAGTATTGCATTTTAATAAAGTGGTTACTACATTCTTTGGGACTAATTACTGGTTATGGGTGAAATCCTGAGGTCTTTAATCACTTTCTCTCAGTCCTTATTCAGACCAATTCCCACTGAAGTCAAAGTGGATAAAGTGGAATAAAAATATCAAGATTTGGTCCCATATTTTTATTCATTTTAAAAAAGCAACTTGTAAAATATATGTCCAATATTAGTTCACATACTCTAGAGCAGTGGTTCTCAAACTTTTACTGGTGACCCCTTTCACATAGCAAGCCTCTGAGTGCGACCCCCTCCCTTATAAATTAAATACACATTTTTATATATTTAACACCATTATAAATGTTGAAGGCAAAGCAGGGTTTGGAGTGGAGACTGGCAGCTCACGGCCCCCCCATGTAATAACCTCACAACCCCCTGAAGGGTCTGACCCCCAGCTTAAGAACCTCTGCTCTAGAGTTTACAGGGCTTTACATGCATGAGGTTAGATGCATTGGGAAAATATTCTTAAATTAGGCCCTCAAATGAACTTCATACTTAGTGGAGGTAGTGTATATATTTGGATATTCAGTCTTCAATCCTACTCCTATAAAGGTCCTTAGAAAGGCTCCCACTGACTTTAATGGGAGGTAGATCATACCCTCAATGCATTATAGGCTAGACCCTCAGCTGGTGTTTTCACTGGATTTTTGCCAATTTACACAGGCTGAGTCTCAGTTATCATTCCACTAACACCATATTTTTTAAAATAATATTTCTTATAACTGATCGATGCCCTGTAAAACATCATTGCTGTGTTTTCTAGGGAATTTAATTTATTTTTATAAAGTCATTGCTTTCATTGTAGAATGGAAAGTTATACCTTAATCTTAAGTACAAGTTTTTTTATAGATAACATTAGTTTTAAAGGCAATGTAAAGTTATTCACTGAGTACTACATAAAACCTTATATGGTTTAACTCAGGTTTCATACCTTACTTAAATTATTTTTATTTATTTCAGTTTGAGCTTGAGAAATATGTTAACACTTCTCCATTGGTGTCAATTAACTAATCATATTTTATTCTGCAATTTTTAAAGACTTGTATATCACATGAATGATCTATGATCGGTGCTATTATTTTAACCACCCAAATAAATAACAATGGTAGGACATTTTAAAGTAGCACTAAAAGCAAACTTTGTTTCAATATCTGAAATTAGAGGAAAGAAGTAGTATGCCATTAAGGCTATGGTGCATTAGCGCAGTGACAACATTGCACTTTAAATTGTTCGTGATGGAGTTGCATCAGTAGGCCAACATATTATTCAAACATATGATATGGCTGCTCAAAAATGAGACAAAGATTCATTGCTCCTTTGAAGCTGCAAGTGGTCAATAAAGTCAGGGAAAATAACATTCTAATGAAGCTTCATTTCTGATTCTACTGTGCCCATTAAAGCAAAACAAAACTGAACCCAGTATGTGCTAAGGAAGACTGAAAATACAAATTATGTTATTTCTTCTGATGGATCATTTCCCCCACTCCCAAAGACTTATCAATTCTAACTCCCAGTGCACTATAGAATTCAGGATTAATATTAAACCTTCTTACCATATATAAGTGTTATATGATGGAAGTTTTAGATATTCATTTGAATGAAATGAAAGATTTAGACATATGTCAAATAGGGTTTAATTGCAGTAAAAGCTGTGTTATCTGGGACTTTACCAAACGTAAAGCTCTAGAAACCAGCATTTCTGATATCTCCATTAAAAGTCCAGTTGGCGTGGAGCCGACAGGCTCCCTACCTGACCCGCATGGCTCCCCGGAAGCAGTGACATGTCCCTGCTGCTTCTAGGTGGAGGAATGGCCACAGGGGCTCCGTGAGCTGCCCCACCCCTGGTGCTGGCTCCACAGCTCCCATTGGCCAGGAACTGCGGTCAATGGGAGCTGCGGGGGCAGCACCTGTGGGCAGAAGCAGAACACAGAGCCACCTGACTGCGCCTCCACCTAGGAGCAGCAGGGACATGTCGCCGCTTTTGGGGAGCCGCCCAAGGGGAGTGCCACCCAGATCCGGCATCCCGAAACCCCTCCCATGCCCCAACCCTCTGCCCCAAGTTCCCTCCCGCACCCAAACTCCCTCCTTCCATTGGTAAGTATAACTCTTAGTTAACCAGAATTTTTGACTAACCAGCACCCCCCACATTGCCCCAACATGCCGGATAACAAAGTTTTTCCTGTATTTTGACTGAAGCTGGACCTGGATCTCCCACACTTCTTGGGCAAGTGTCCTATACTTGATCTTGAAGATTTTCCCTCAACTCAAATCTTTTAGAGAAATGAGGATCATGGGCCAGATGCCCCAGCTTGTGTAATCCCTGGTCCTATGTTTCTGAGGGAAATGATTGATTTTTGGAGTACAATAGATACACATAGTAGTATTTTAATTAACTGCATCTATCTGCATAGAGTCCAACCCACAAACAGTTCTGCATTGGGCATGTGCAGGTTTGAATCTATTGGCCAAGTAACTTTTTTTTTTTTTTGTAAATAGGAGTTGGACAACAAATTCCACATGTATTTTCCTGGCAAGGGGCTCCAATGAGTCAAATTTTGGCTAACCTCTGCTTGAGTGGGGAAGATGAGTGAGAGGAAGGAGCCTTCTTTTAAACCTTTACACCTCGTGTGCTCTTTCATCTCTCTATGACCCTTTTATAGAACTAAATAGAAACATTTTTAGGTGCTGATTCCTTTAAAACTAGATGATAAAATGATGTTTCTTCATGGCCTGATGCTTCTAAGACCATACTGATGGTGTGGGGGATTTGCTGGGAGACAGCAGCAAAAAAGACAATGCTACAGATCTTTTAAAAAACATAGTGTAGGTCTACAGGGTACATCCACAGTGCAATGTAAGCATGGGCTTAAAGTCAGGCTCAAGCCCTAACCCTCACTTTCATCTACACACATCTCTTGACTTGGGCTCGGATCCAGGGTCCTAAGACCCTACAGGATAGAGTGTCTTACTATAATTGCCTCACACCGTAGTTTCACCAAAATCTGTCTGTGCTTCCACAACCAGGAAGCAGCACACTGGATAAAGAACTTCTTTTTGGTCTATGGCCAATGCAAATACAGGAGAAGTTTCACTGTGTTTGTAGCTCAGTGGTGAGAATAAAATTGAAGGGTTAAACTCTGAACTGCACTTGAACAAATAAGGTTGCCTTTGTTTCCTGGGATCTATTGGCAACGCATGGGATAGAGAACAAAGAACACTGGTCCATGGTATTGCGGATATACCATGGATGGACTCCCATGGCCCAAGTCCAGAGTGTCTGCATCCACACAGCAAAACAATAGGGCTTGAACCCTGAGCCCTAGTCTTATTAATCTCTTCTCATATGGAAGCTGTTCCACACCCCTAATCATTTTTGTTGCCAGTTTCTTACCTTTTCCATTTCCAGTATATTTTTTTTTTGAGATGGGGTGATCAAATCCGCACACAGTATTCATGGTGTTGGCATACTATTGATTTATATAGAGGCAATATGATATTTTCTGTATTATCTATCCCTTTCCTAATGATTGCCAACATTCTGTTCGCATTTTTGACTGCCTCTGCACATTGAATAGATGTTTTCAGAGAACTATCTACAGTGACTCCAAGGTCTCTTCCTTGAGTGATAACAGCTATTTAGACCCCATCATTTTATACGTATAATTGGTATTATGTTTTCTATGTGCATTACTTTGCATTTATCAACATTGAATTTCATCTGCCATTCTGTTGCCCAGTCACCCAGTTGAGGCCCCCTTGTAACTCTTTGAAGTCTGCTTTCGACTTTAACTATATTGAATAGTTTTGCCCAACAGTGGCCCCAGCACAGATTGGAAAACCCACTTTCTCAAAGCCAGCAATTACTTCAACAATATCTTTTATGTCTGCCATCTTTGGATATATCACACACCTGACTGCCTCAGAAACCTCAACTACCACTTTATCCGTGCTCACCCTTTCAACACCAAACTGGTTGGTAATAGAACTGCAGCAGCTTGGGGTAGCCAGTTTCCTGATGGTTATAGAAACCTGCTTCTGAACCAGCCTGGCCACCCTCATGCATATATCTTGATGCTGGAGGGTCAGGGCAAGCTGCTCACAAAGCTCCCAAAAGTTCTGGATCCTCTGTTGGCCATCCCAGGTCCACATGATAATGTGGTCCAACCAGTCTGTGCTTGTGGCCCTGCTCTAGAAGCACCAGTCTAAGTAGGGGGCATGAGTGGCTATACTGAGTATTATGAGCATCGAGCAGTCCAAGTCTGCCATGGCTGTGTTCACCTCTTCATCCGTCATTAGTTCTGTCAAGTGCCTTTTGTGTGTCAGAAAACACCTCTGGAATGTCCACCAGAATCTCACAGAAGCTCTACCTGTTTCCTTAAACGTGAGTGAAAGTGCAAGTGAGAGCAGTCCTTCAAATGGAAACTCCTCCATGCAAGGGTTCTGGAACCTTTGTAGAAGTGTGTATGTGGGGGGAAGGGAGGCCAAAGTGCCCCCACCCTCGCCACACCTGGCTGTCCCAGCAGTGAGAGCCCTTTCTTCTGGTACTACAGCAGTCCCTGGTGGGTGAAATGTGTAATTGCAGTGCCTCCCTGGCAGAATCTACTAGAAAAAAATCTGCAGCAGCCATGAATTCTGCGCTTATGTTTCTTTTGTTAAAAAATGGAGGAACAAGGCCCTCCCACCTTTAAAATTGTTGGGGGACAACCAGGGCCTCCTGCCCTCCTCCCAGTTCCACTGCTGGTGCCTCCATGTTGCTAGCTCCAGTTGCTGGGAGCATAAGAATCAAAATGATAGCTCAGCAGAGTGTGCTGACAGGCTGCTGAAACTTCCTGTGACATGCACAGGTGGACAGTCAAGTTTCTACACACTCATCATGAACAAAGGTCAAGAGCAGCCATATGGGGGGGGGGCACTAGGAAGTCTGGGAGTTGGCTGGTTGGACTCAGCCCTGCATATTGCAGTGTGGACACTGGAGCCCCGGGTTTGGGCCCACGTTCAAAAATTCTCAACCTAACATCAGCAGTCAGTGTAGATGCCCAAACCCTGGGTTCTCACAACCAAGGTTTGCTGACTTGAGTTCTACCATCCCTGGCCTTGTAGACAAACCCTATAGGGCACTCCATGCCCTATTCTCCAGCTGCCATTCTTGATCCTTGCTGGCAGCAGTACTGATGGAAGGAGGCCTTACTGTCTACCACACATGCAAGAAAAAATAGTTAATCTGAAAAGCATACAAGGGAGGAGCAGCAACCAGGCCATCCCACCGGGTACAGAAGAAAAGATACAGCTGACCTCCTTCCCCCTCATCTCTTAGTCCTGAAGAAGTACCTGTTGCCCTGGAGTGAGTGAAAATGGATTTGTGTGTGAGAGTTAAGGCATCATTGAGCCACACTAAGTCAGTGGTGGAGCATGATGTTTTAATAACATTCCGTAACAGGTCGCAGACTCACCAGCGCGGCGCCTCCTGCTGGTCGACCAGGAATTCGCTCTTTCCAGCTGTCAGAGCACCACCTGCTGGCTGGTGTCTCACCTGCCGCAGGCCCCTGTGTCCCTCCTGGACACCGGTGCCCCTTACCTTGGGGTGCTGCCCCACAGCAGTGCCCCCACACTCTGGGTCTCCACTCCCAAGAGAACCCCAAACCTTCTATGTCCACCTTGCCTCAGTGGCTACTGCCAGTCATCATCTAGCCCCCTTTCACTGGGGCAAACTGCAGTCTGTAATGGCCACTCAGCATTGGCAAGGGGGTTGGACCAGCTGCCTTTGCTTATCCCCGGGCTGTACCTCTGTGGCCCCAGGACCTCCTTAGGCATTTACCAAGGCATCAGCCTGGGGAGTTGCTGGGTTGGAGCTCCCCAGTTCCTCTTGCCCTTCCCTGGCTCAGGTACCCTTTGCTCCCAGGCAGCTAGGTCCTTCCCACTCCAAGGCTGGAGTGAGACTGATGGCCTTCTGGCCCTGCGGCTCTTTTATAGGGCCCAGCCTGGCCCTGATTGGCATCCCAGCCTTTGCTTATTGGCTCTCGGCTCCAGCCCTCTCTAAGGGCTGGCTTTTAACCCTTTCCGGGCCAAAGCAGGGTGACTGCCCTGCTACACCCTCACATACAAACACTTCTGTAATGCTGAATTCAGATTGTCAATTATGCCTTCTTTGTACGTTGCCACTATAAAATCCATATGATTTGAAGGTGAGACATTCCAAGTTTAGGGATTTGAAAGGTTAGGTATCACTTTTGGTCTTCTAAAAATTATTCCATCAAACCTATTTTCATCAACAGCATTTACTTCCTCCTCAAACTGGCATACAACCTAGTGAGTCAGAATATTACCACAGTAACGTATGCGAATGAATGCAGCCATTCTGTTGAACAAGCAGGTTCATCAACTGAGTAATGAGAGCAAGATTCCAATCCAGAAATGTGAAAACAGTGGTCTGTGCAGAAGATTTGCATCTACACTAAAGATATGCTCTCACTACAGCAATTCCATTTTAAAAAGCTTATGCAGCCAGATATGGCACTTTTCTGGCCCCACTGGAAAGAATGGTGCTCCAATATAATACTAAAGGAGTATTAAGATGCTCCAAGAAAGAGACACTTATAGTTCTGGAAAATATTTAGGAATTTTCATATATGACCAAATACTATCATGCCTCCTTTAGTAGCTTATACATAATGCTTCAGAGGAACACAAAAACAAATATAGAAAAAGACTTTAATCATCCTCGACTTTCAAAATTGCTCCTTGCATGCAAGTATCACAGGCAAACTACGTTTGAATGGTTTCAGAGTGGTAGCTGTGTTAGTCTGTATCAGCAAAAAGAATGAGGAGTACTTGTAGCACCTTAGAGACTAACTGTTAGTCTCTAAGGTGCCACAAGTACTCCTCATTCTTTTTGTAAATTAGAATGTGAACTCTTTGGGATGTTTCCCTATGTGTTTGAACAATGCCTAGCACAATGGGCCTTGACCTGATCTTGTTGTATTACAATAATATAATAATCCCAGACAAAAACTACACCGAGAGAGTTAAGACTAATAGTACATATCAGTGATTTAGGATAAAACACATTACAAGAATATTGCAGTTAACCCCAAAATGAATATTATATATCCAGGATGTAAGGTAAAACTTCAAAGAAATGCAAACATATTCAGGGATGAAAATGCAATTGAGATACTCAAACAAATTTAACACTACCCAGTTGAGACACAATGCAATAAGCATATGCATAAGATTAAACTGTTTTAAAAGATAACTGATTTTTAAAGACATGTTAGCTTTTTGCTTTTTCCTCTTTATGTCTCTCCTAGGCATTGTTAAGGTCATTTGTGTATTTTCATACCTCAATGTACTTGGATTTCTTTTCAGTTTCACCTTAACCAAGCTTACCTTTGCTAAGGGCAGCCTCGTGGCCTCAGTTCCATTATGAACAATGGAAGATGGTGGCCATTTTAGCAAGGGCATCTTACTAAAGGCAGCTAGGTGTATCAACCATTTTGAAAATGGGCCATTCTTCGTGTCATTCTCTGAGAAGATTATATTCCAGTTTTGCTGAAGAATTAGCTTTCATTTATGAAAAATTATTTCAATTAAAGTCTATTGTTCTTTTTTTTTAAAAAAAATCCTTCAAATGTAGCCTATGGAATCACAAATATTATTAATATAATTCAGGAAGGGGGGGGAAAGGTCTTATACAAATTGTTACATTTCCAAAAGACTTGTTTTCAAAATTAATTTTAACCTAAAAATTAACAAAACTGCTTACAAATTCTGAGAATTCATTCTATACTCAAAGAGCAAGTGTTATTATTTTGAGGATGATACACCACATTTTTCGTATGTAACAAAGAGATTGAATCCCTACTTTAACTGGAAAACTCAACTCAGCTGTAACTATGTAGCTGCAATTGGAGCCTCCATAATAATTACTATCCAATAAAGTGCTTTCTATTTTTGCTACAAAAAGTCCTCTCTCATCAGGTAGCCAAAATGGGGACACATAATTAATTTATAGTATAATATTTCTTTAGTATTTCCATCCTATACTTAATATAGCCTAGTAACTTATTTGATTTTTGTCCACTATTGTAGACAGCTGTATTGAGCTGCCTGAGGTGGCAACCAGCTCGTTTCCTGAGAATTTACAGCTAATTCAGTAAAATGCATTAGTGTGTGTCAGAAATGTAAATGTTCCTTCCATTTTACATTACATTGCATATGTGTACAGTCATTTTCATTTGCCATCTTGTTGCCCAATTATCTGGTTGTGTTAGGTCCTTAGAATCTTCTTTAGATTAGTTTTGACTAAACAATTTTGTATTATCAAAGTTGCTCTCCTCCCTGTGCACTCTGTCTTCCAGCTCATTAATCGGTATACTGAACACTACTGAATTAAAAGAAGCAAAAGAAATTCCAAAAATACTGCTAGGACTCTTCATTCTGGAACCCTCATTAACCATTTTACCAGCGGAGGACTATTTATTCCTATCTTTTATTCTTAGTTTCTTATGTATTAAACCAACTTTAAATCCATAGTAGGATAATGCACAATGGTTATCAAGTTTCTTTAACAGCCCGTTGTGAAATACTTTCAGGATCAGTTTTTCAAAAGCAGGCCTCACTGTTTTGCAACAAAGTAACTGAAAATTTTAACCTTCAAGCATTCAAACTGGGCTTCTCATTTTGTGGCATTATCAATTACTTAGCATTTCAAGTAGCAAAAAATTAATCCACAAATAATTATGGCTATAAATTGCAAATGCAGATGTTTGCAATTTGAGAAAATTGCAGTTTTGGTGGTTTCACAAAGGAAGGACTGTTTATGGTCAGACTGAAAATTTTCCCCTTAAAATCTAAATATTCTATATCCACTAGTTTTTTTTTCTTCCTGTTTCATTAGTTTTGTCAAGTGACTATGTCAGGGCTTATCAAAGCTGTGATGATTCATTCCCTATAACATTTTATACACCTAGAAATATTATAACTCTATTTTTCATTATTTACTCCACTATCTTCCTGTTACTGAAAAAGCCTGCTCAATTGTTATTGTGTCACTTGTCTGGGTGAGAAGGGCTTTCTGTTGATACCCCATGTATAATTTCAGCCCTTAGTAATGGGGAGAACCAGATTTATTTTTGAAATTTAACAAATCAAGTTATTCATCAAATTCAAATTGTTTTTCCTATCTGTTTAATTGTTAAAGCAATAGATGAAGTAAATCAACAGAAATAAATTCTGAATAAAATATGTACACTTTATGGGACCAATCTTGGGTTCTTTGCTGGGGTTTTGCTCACTTCTCTTTCAGGCACACTAAGGGTATGTCTACACTACAAAATTAGGTCGGATTTATAGAAGCCGGTTTTATAGAAACCGGTTGTATGCAGCCGATTGTGTGTGTCCCCACATAAAATGCTCTAAGTGCATGAAGTCGGCGGACCGCGTCCACAGTACCGAGGCTAGCGTCGACTTCCGGCGCATTGCACTATGGGTACCTATCCCACAGTTCCCGGAGTCTCCGGCGCCCATTGGAATTATGGGTTGAGATCGCAATGCCCGAATGATGCAAAGCAGTGCCGCGGGGGGTTCTGGGTACATTGCGTCAGGCCCCTCCCCCGCCGTCACAGCAACGGCAGACAATAGATTCGCGCCTTTTTACCTGGGTTACCTGTGCAGACAACATACCACGCCAAGCACTGAGCCCGCTCAGCTCAGCTCACCGTCACCATATGTCTTCCGGGTGCCGGCAAACGTGGGACTGCATTGCTAAACAGCAGCAGCAGCTTACTGCCTTTTGGCGGTAGACGGTGCAGCATGACTGGTAGCCTTCATCGGCGATCGGGATGCTGGTAGCTGTGGGGCTGGCAGCCGTAGGGCTGCATTGCACCAGCCCCTTGCCTTTTGGTAGAAGATGGTTTATTACGACTGGTATCTGTCGTCGTCGTCGTACTGCAGTGGCTGTCGATCATGGGCACCCGGGCAGACAATGATGGTTATCAGTCGTAGTATGCCATTTTCTGCCACGCGCCCTGTTGGCTCATTGCACGTTAGCAGAGTCGTAGTATGCTATTTTCTGCCAAGTGCCCAGTATTGTCTGCTAAGCACCCAGAAGAGGCCGATGGCGATCTGGGTGCTGGCAGACATGGGGCTGGCAGACGTGGGGCTAGATTGCTACACAGCAGCAACCCCTTGCCTTTTGGGCAGAAGATAGTATATTACGACTGGTATCCATCGTTGTCATACTGCAGTGGGTATCAGATGGTGCAATAGACCTGAAGGCTAACTGCCAAGCGCCCAGTATTTGCTGCCAAGCACCCAGAAACTGCCAAGGGCTATCAGTCATGCTGCACCGTCGTCTTAAGATGTAAAAAATAGATTTATTCTGTATTCATTTGCTTCCCCCCTCCCTCCTGCTAAACCCAGGCTTTTGAGTTCAATCTTTGGGGGGGGGCCATTCTGTGTGACAGTTGTTTGTGTTTCTCCCTGATGCAAACCACCTTTCTTGATTTTAATTCCCTGTACCTGTACGCCATGTCGTCACTCGCCCCTCCCTCCATCCCTCCCTCCCTCCTTCCCCTGGTCCGTCAGATACTACTTTCGCGCCTTTTTTCAGACCAGACGCCATAGCTAGCACTGGGATCATGGAGCCCGCTCAGATCACCGCGGCAATTATGAGCACTATGAACACCACGCGCATTGTCCTGGAGTATATGCAGAGCCTCCTGGACATGCCAAAGCAAAACCAGGACCAGCTGAGGAGGAGGCGATTGCAGCGCGGCGACGATAGTGATGAGGAAATTGACATGGACCTCTCACAAGGCACAGGCCCCAGCAATGTGGAAATCATGGTGTTACTGGGGCAGGTTCATGCCGTGGACCGCCGATTCTGGGCCCGGGAAACAAGCACAGACTGGTGGGACCGCATCGTGTTGCAGGTCTGGGACGATGCCCAGTGGCTGCGAAACTTTCGCATGCGTAAGGGCACTTTCATGGAACTTTGTGACTTGCTTTCCCCTGCCCTGAAGCGCCAGAATACCAGGATGAGAGCAGCCCTCACAGTTGAGAAGCGAGTGGCGATAGCCCTGTGGAAGCTTGCAACGCCAGACAGCTACCGGTCAGTTGGGAATCAATTTGGAGTGGGCAAATCTACTGTGGGGGCTGCTGTGATCCAAGTTGCCAGGGCAATGAGAGACCTGGTGATATCAAGGGTAGTGACTCTGGGAAACGTGCAGACCATAGTGGATGGCTTTGCTGCAATGGGATTCCCAAACTGTGGTGGGGCGATAGACGGAACCCATATCCCTATCTTGGCACCGGCGCACCAAGCCACCGACTACATAAACCGCAAGGGGTACTTTTCAATGCTGCTGCAAGCCCTGGTGGATCACAAGGGACGTTTCACCGACATCAACGTGGGCTGGCCGGGAAGGGTACATGATGCTCGCGTCTTCAGGCAGTCTCTTCTGTTTCGAAAGCTGGAGGAAGGGACTTTCTTCCCGGACCAGAAAATAACCATTGGGGATGTTGAAATGCCTATCGTGATCCTTGGGGACCCAGCCTACCCCTTAATGCCATGGCTCATGAAGCCGTACACAGGCAGCCTGGACAGTAGTCAGGACCTGTTCAACTACAGGCTGAGCAAGTGCCGAATGGTGGTGGAATGTGCATTTGGGCGTTTAAAAGCGCGCTGGCGCAACTTACTGACTCGCTCAGACCTTAGCGAAAAGAATATCCCCATTGTTATTGCTGCTTGCTGTGCGCTCCACAATATCTGTGAAAGTAAGGGGGAGACATTTATGGCGGGGTGGGAGGTTGAGGCAAATCGCCTGGCCGCTGATTACGCGCAACCAGACACCAGGGCGGTTAGAGGAGCACAGCAGGGCGCGGTGCGCATCAGAGAAGCGTTGAAAACCAGTTTTGTGACTGGCCAGGCTACGGAGTGAAACTTCTGTTTGTTTGTTTCTCCTTGATGAACCCTCCGCCCCTACACCCCCTCACCCAGTTAACTCTATACTTCCCTGTAAACCAACCACCCCACCCTCCTCTACTACCCTCCCCCCTTCGAGCACCACTTGCAGAGGCAATAAAGTCATTGTTACTTCACATTCATGCATTCTTTATTAATTCAGCACACAACTAGGGGGATAATTGCAAAGGTAGGCCTGGATGGGTCGGGGAGGAGGGAAGGAAAAAGACACAGTGCACTTTAAAACTTATTGCACTGGAAATCATCTAGGCTGGAGTGATTGGGTGGCCGGAGGCCCCCCCACCGTGTTCTTGGGTGTCTGGGTGAGGAGGCAATGGGACTTGGGGAGGAGGGCTGTTGGTTACAGAGGGGCTGTAGCGGCGGTCTCTGCTCCTGCTGCCTTTCCTGCAGCTCAACCATACGCAGGAGCATATCACTTTGATGCTCCAGCAGCCGGAGCATCGACTCTTGCTTTCTGAGTACAAGTTGACGCCACTTCTCCTCTTCAGCCCGCGTTTCAGCACGCAACTTCTCCTCTTCAGCCCGCGATTCAGCATGCCACCTCTCCTCTCGCTCATATTGGGCTTTTTTAAAATCAGTCATTGACTGCCTCCACGCATTCTGCTGTGCTCTGTCAGCGTGGGAGGCAGTCTGTAGTTCAGTGAACATTTCATCACGCGTCCTTCGCTTCCTTCTTCGAATATTCACTAGCCTCTGCGAAGGAGTAAGATTTGCAGCTGGTGGAGAAGGGAGAGGTGGTTAAAAAAGATACATTTTAGAGAACAATGGGTACACTCTTTCACGTTAGATTTTGCTGTTCACATCACACAGCACGTGCTTTCGTTACAAGGTCGCATTTTTCCTCTTATATTGAGGGCCTGCCGGTTTGGTGTGAGAGATCACTCACGCAGTGCCAGGCCACAGATTTGAGCTTGCAGGCAGCCATGGTAAGACACAGTCTTTTGGCTTTTTTAACCTTGTTAACAAGTGGGGATGCTTTAAAACAGTACTGCTCTCATTAACCATACCAAGCACCCGTTGGGTTGGCCATTTAAAATGGGTTTGCAATGTAAAAGGAGGGGCTGCGATTTCAGGTTTAACATGCAGCACAAACCCAACTAACTCCCCTCCCCCACACACCCAATTCTCTGGGATGGTCACTTCACCCCTCCCCCCCACCGCGTGGTTAACAGCGGGGAATATTTCTGTTCAGCAGAGCAGGAAGGGGCACCTCTGAATGTCCCCTTAATAAAATTGCGCCATTTCAACCAGGTGACCGTGAATGATATCACTCTCCTGAGGATAACAAAGAGCGATAAGGAATGGATGTTGTCTGCATGCCAGCAAACACCGGGACCATACGCTGCCATGCTTTGTTATGCAATGATTCCAGACTACGTGCTACTGGCCTGGCGTGGTAAAGTGTCCTACCATGGCGGACGGGATAAGGCAGCCCTCCCCAGAAACCTTTTGCAAAGGCTTTGGGAGTACATGAAGGAGAGCTTTCTGGAGATGTCCCTGGAGGATTTCCGCTCCATCCCCATACACGTTAACAGACTTTTCCAGTAGCTGTACTGGCCGCGATTGCCAGGGCAAATTAATCATTAATCATTAAACACGCTTGTTTTTAAACCATGTGTAATATTTACAAAGGTACACTCACCAGAGGTCCCCTGTGTGCCCTCAGGGTATTGGGTGAGTTCGAGGGTTACTGGTTCCAGGTCCAGGGTGACAAACATATCCTGGCTGTTGGGGTAACTGGTTTCTCCGCTTCCTTGCTGCTGTGAGCTATCTATGTTCTCTCCATCCTCATCTTCCTCGTCCGCCGAACCCGCTTCCCTGTTTCCAGCGAGGGACTCATAGCACACGCTTGGGCTAGTGGTGGCTGCACCCCCTAGAATGGCATGCAGCTCCGCGTAGTAGCGGCATGTTTGCGGCTCAGCCCCGGACCTTCCGTTTGCATCTCTGCTTTGTGGTAGGCTTGCCTTAGCTCCTTAATTTTCACGCGGCACTGCTGTGCGTCCCTGTTATGGCCTCTGTCCTTCATGGCCTTGGAGATCTTTTCTAACGTTTTGCCATTTCTTTTACTGCTTCGGAGTTCGGCGAGCACTGCTTCATCTCCCCACATGGCGATCAGAGCCCGTACCTCCCGTTCGGTCCAGGCTGGAGCTCTTCTGCGATCCTGGGACTGGGACTGGGACTCCATCATGGTTACCTGTGCTGATGAGCTCTGCATGGTCACCTGTGCTCTCCACGCTGAGCAAACAGGAAATGAAATTCAAACGTTCGCGGGGCTTTTCCTGTCTACCTGGCCAGTGCATCTGAGATGAGAGTGCTGTCCAGAGCGGTCACAATGAAGCACTGTGGGATAGCTCCCGGAGGCCAATAATGTCGAATTCCGTCCACACTAACCCAATTCCGACCCCCTAAGGCCGATTTTATCGCTAATCCCCTCGTCGAGGTGGTGTAAAGAAACCGGTTTAAAGGGCCCTTTAAGTCGAAAGAAAGGGCTTCGTAGTGTAAACATGTCCAGGCTTAAGTCGATTTAACGCGGCTAAAGTCGACCTAAACTCGTAGTGTAGACCAGGCCTCAGGCACATGCATTTGTATTTCCTCCTTACTTTGGGACATTCCCAAGGAAGTCAATGTGAATTTGTCTGCATAAAGAGCAAATCAGAACCTCAGGATAGGGCCTTATTATAATGAGGTAAAGATTAATAGATTGTTTGTCTGTGTTTTTGTAGGTGGTTTCAAGAAAGAGTCAGGGTACAACTAAGACCTTCTCCCAAAGTTGTTTGTAAACTGGTCTGAAATGCTGCAGCGAAGAGCGTGACAGGGAGCTGCCAGGCTTCCACAGTTTGACAAGACCAGTTGCTTTATGAAAAATGTGGAATGGGGTGTGTGGAGTGGTGATAGAGTTCCTGATCCTCCACAATTACCAGAGAGGACCAGTTTGCAATGGGGAGCTTAAGAAACACAGGAACTTCCTGGTCAAGGAGTTCTCTAGTTGCTGCTTAAAACATGATGGCTTTTTGTGTTTGTTTCCTTACCCTACAGGGAGAATGAGTAATTACCCATCAAAAATATCATATATAGTTAGCTTTGCCAACTTTCTAATTGTACAAAACAGAACACCCCTGCCGCGCCCCTACTCCAAGGCCCTGCCCCTGAGGGCCCGGCTCCACTTGCTCCATCCCCCCTCTCTCTGTCGCTTGCTCTCGCCCACCCTCACTCACTTTCACTTGGCTGGGGCAGGGGGTTGGAGTGTGGGAGGGGGTTGAAGGCTCCAACTAGGGGTGAGAGCACTGGGGTGGGGCCAGAGATGAGGGGCTTGGGGTGCAGAAGAGGGCTATGGGCTGGGGAAGGGGGTTGGGGTGGGGGAGTACGGGCTCTGGGCTGGGGGTGCGGGCTCCAGGTGGGGCCAGAAATGAGGGGTTCAGGGTGTGGGAGAGGGCTCCGAGCTGAGGCAGGGAGTTGGGGTGCTGGGGTGAGGGCTCTGGCTGGAGGTGTGGGGTCTGGGGTGGGGCCAGGGATGAGGGGTTGGGGTGTAAGAGGGGGCTGGGGAAAGGGGTTGGGGTGTGTGGGGAGGTGCGGGCTCCAGGAGGCAGTTTGGGTGTGGGAGGTGACTCCGGGCTGGGGTAGGGGGTTGGGGTGTGGGAGAGGGTTCAGGGTGCAGGGTCCCAGCGGTACTTACCATGGCTCCTAGGAAGCAGCCACTAGATTTGTGGCCCGTAGGCACATGGGTGGCCAGGGAGGCTCCGCGCGCTGCCCTCACGCCGGCAGGTACTGTCCCTGCAGCTCCCATTGGTCGTGGTTACCGGCCAATGGGAGCTGCAGAGCTGGCAGTCGGGGCAGGGGCAGCACGCGGAGCCTCCCGGCTGCCTATGCGCCTATGGGCTGCAGTTCCAGGAACCTTGGGGAGCCGGGGCTGGCAGACAGGGAGCCTGCCTTAGCCCTGGTCCCCTGCTGTGCCATCAACTGGACTTTTAACAGCCCAGTCGGCAGAGCCAACCGGAGCCGCTAGGGTCCCTTTTCAATCAGGCATTCCAGTCGAAAACCGGATGCCTGGAAACTCTATATATAGTGCATGAGTCATTCAGGGATGATGGCGTACACCTCTCTGCTGGAAGCAGATATAGTTTGGCTCATGCTAAGGAGGGAGCTGTTAATTATCTGGGAACCTGGCTGGGGGAATCAGCCAAGCCAATTGCTGGTATCTCTTCGTGGCAGCTGTCCAATGCAGTTTCTCATTCCATGTGGAGTCCAGTTCCCTCCTAATTTGGAATTCCCTGCTAATGTGGATTTAGGTGAAGGCATCCCCTAAAGAAACTGGGGAATGGAGTTGAGGGTCTTAATATCTGGTACAATGAAGAGACACCCCTTTTCCCCAAATCCTTAACACTTATTGAGGGGAGGATGATGGGGGGTCCCAGCAATGGACTGGGGATCAGCTGTGGAGGGGCAGAGGATGGATAGCAGCTGTCCACCAGGAGGAAACATGGCCTGCCCTTTATGAGCTAATACCAGATAGTTCCCAGGCGAGTTGTTAATAAAGTTGTGGCCTAATTAAACCACATCATGTGCATCTTGTCTGTCTTCCTTTTTGCCTGAGGCAAAGGACAGATTGTCATACATTAAGTGACACAAAGTCACTGATGCTTTTTTGAAATTAGGCAATTATAAACTAATAATTTTAAATCATTACTTAAAATAAACCTAATCCTGTGTTGGTTAGTGATTTGTTTTCTGTAATATTGAGAAGTAGAGGTAACTGCCAATTCAAAATAGCAACTCACTCTTCCATTTACTATTAATGTAATTGAGAATGGACAGTATCTTGGCTATTGGCTTTGGAATTCTAGAGATGTTCAGATCATAATTTATCTGCTACCTGTTGTTACTGTGAATTAACCCAACTTGCTAATTAGATAAACAAGGCAGACGACAAAGGCATAAAGATATCTTTTTTTAATCTGGGAGTTTCCCCTCGGTGTCTCAATATGCATTGCCAGCATGCCCCACCCTGTACACCTATCGCACGTTTCCATCCCATGCACAATATCACTTTTATTTGATAGTATGTGCACTTTTTTTGTATGTAGAATTATTTTTGCTGACACATATGAAGCAATGAGTCAGTGATACTAGGGTTAAGGTTCTATAAATGAGCATCTACAACTGAAAGGAGGACTGTAGGATGGCACAAGAATAATAATGTACAGGTGCCATTTGTAGAAGTATTGAGCATTCTAAGTGGCATATAGGCCTCTAACTCTTATAGAAATTAATGGAATTTTCTCTCTCATTTTAGTGTAAATTCTGAGTGGAATATTAAATGCCTGACCCAATATGTTTTATATGTGATTTACAAAGTAGGGGGACTATGGCTCAGTCTTCCTGCAAGTGCATCCCATGTCTAAATATTTTGCTAGTAACTACAGCTCATATCCATTGTGCCCTCTAGTCCTTTTTAAAATCCAATTATTTTTCATGTGTACCTGTCTCTCAACTAATAATAAGTCTCCCAATGCTATTTTGCTTAAATAGTCTCAATTTTGAACAAAAAAGTATTCTGGATATTTTGTCCTGACACACACTGTATAAGGTCTGTTCCCTGACTGGAGTAAGTGTGAAGACACATTGCCTAATCTAGCAATTTACCATAGGAAGCCTCTAAAAAGTTTTAGCCTGAGGATTGCTCCTCTGAACACAGTAAAGCGGCGGATAAGGCAGTGAAATGTTTCCTTTGACTAAGTAAGCAATTAAAAGTAACAGCTGCAATACCTTATACAGATGAGTGTTGGCTTTGATCATTTTGCACATTTACTGCGGTGATATAATTTGGCTTCTCTATGATGGAGCGGGTTTGCTTTTGTTCTAAGGCTGCTGTATATTTGTAAACTCCATCTCAACTGTACATACTAAAATGGAAAGAAAGCAGATATTTTTTCATTAAACAACATAGTACTGAAATATAAGGGTATGCTATTAATATTACCTAATGTGTCATGCTGCTGTCAGTAGGGATGCTCAATCTGGATCCCCCTTTTATAAAGAGAGGCGACAGGTGGCAGGGTATTCTCTGTGAGGGCTCTAGAAATCTGAACTTTGCTTCCACCACTCTGAAATATGCTGAATTTCGTGACTTTCTGGGCATGCTGCAAAAGCCATCTGTTTGAGACCTTTTGGAGAAGCCTAAGGGTGTGCATCCCACCACAAGGAAAGAGCAGAAAGGTTTTTTGTAGGTGGCTAGCTGAGCTCTTCCTGAAGTGATCATTTTAATGCTGCTGAGATAGAAGTTGTATTGTCAATGTGTGTTAGGGGGCCTACATATTTCGATAGGTGTCTTTTAATAATTTTTAAATAAACATAACAAAAATAAATAAATAATGCAAAACACCATATTCTGTGAAGAAAACGTAATTTTAAAAATGGCAGTGTTTCATCCTAGTAGTTTAAATTTTATTTAGTTCCCTGGAACTGCCAACAAAGTGAATATTCCCCAACCAGTAGACAGAGAGAGTACCATATCTCTCTCTTCATCTGTCCTGGTTGTAGTTCAACAGGCCCTCGGAAGAGGTGCTGTCTTTTTGCTGTGCGTTTGCACAGTACCTAGATTGATGAGGTCCTGGTCCATCACAAGACTCCTAGGCACTATGGTAATCAGGGCTGGCTCCAGGCACCAGCCCACCAAGCTTGTGCTTGGGGCGGCACCTGGAGGGGGGCGGCGCGGTGCTCAGGCTCCGGCCGCCGGGGAGAGCGGGACCATGGTCGGGCTCGCCACCCTCCCCCCGGTGCTCTGGCTGCCGGGGAGAGTGGAGCCCCAGCCGGACACTCCGCCCTCCTCCCAGGGCTCCGGCCACCCTCCCCCGCGGCGCCCTCCCCCCGGCCGCCGGGGAGAGCGGAGCCCCGGCTGGGGTTCGGCGCCCTCCCCCCTGGCACTCTGGCCACCGGGGAGAGCGGAGCCCCGGCCGGGGCTCGCCGCCCTCCCCCCGGCGCTCTGGCCCCCGGGGAGAGCGGAGCACCGGCCGGGGCTCACCACCGTCCCCCCGGGGCTCCGGCCGCCCTCCCCCCGCGCCCTCCCCTGCCGCACTGGGGGGCGGGGAGCAGCCGGAGGCTTTTTTGCCTGGGGCGGCAAAAAAGCCAGAGCCAGCCCTGATGGTAATACAAATATATAATAATAACAAATAATAAATGCTTTGTAGGAGACGTAATGACACCTAAGTAGGCAAGAAATACTTCAATTGAGTTGAATCCATGTTTGGCAGATGCTAAAAGAGCCTATGTCTGGTTAGAAATATTGTTTGGGGAGAATTAGCAAGAGAAATGGTTGTCTCTATATGATGCATGTTTGTTAAATGTGGTTAACAGCTCAACATAATATGTTGTGAGGAATCATCAAAGAGCAATGAAGAGAAGTTAGAGAGAGGAGCCAGGATCATTAGGGTGATATTTGTGACATTATAAGATGCCACACTAAAGCTAGAATAGTTCCTTTTTAGGAACTATTGTGAAATGAAGCAGGTATGGAAATGGCAACTGTCATGTACTGACAGTGTGGGAGAAAAGTTTTAAAAATTAGTGAAATACTTTCATAGAAAGTACACAAGTTGATTTATATGGGTAAAGAAGGTACCCTAATTGTAGGCAGTCTTTCCCCTAGTGTAGGTATAGCCCTCATTAAGCCCCCCAAAAGCCACCAAAATTTCAGGTTGCTTCTGGATTTATTATACTCTAGAGGTAGTTCTCAACATCTGCATAGATCCTAATCTTCTCTACGGTATTTAATATGCACTGGATAAGGCAATTTTCTTGATTCACTGTTGTTTCCAAGCAGTAGTAGTCTAAATATGGTAAAGGGACTCAATCCTAAGAAAGTGGGAGGAGGTGGCCCTTTTCCCCTCCCCTGATGGAGTGACAGTTGGTGGAGAAGAGGGAGACAGTTGAAGGACACGGGCAGGCAGGAGGGGAACTTGAGGGCGAAAAATAGAGAGTCTGGGAGTAACTTGAAAGAAACAGGGCGAGAGGAGGGGGCAGCCAGAGGGGTGGAGGGGAACTGGGACTGAGAGAAACTGAGAGTAAGTGGAGAGGCTGAGTCAGGGCAGAACAGACAGGAGAGGGGTCCCTTCCTTTAAAAGCTGGCAGGTCAAGTCACTCTGTGTTTGATGGCATGTTCCTGAGCATCTGTTCCAGTCGTCTCATGTCAGTGACTGATGTTGTCCCAGAGATCCAGAACAGGAGAACCAAAGGGCCCTCAGATCCCCTGGGTCTGGTTTAATGTCCACCCCTGCAAGTAGACACACTGGCATTGAGTCCATCTCTTCAGGAAAGTACAAGAGGTGCTTGAGGCTCAGAGACTGACTTGGGTGTTAGACAGAACCCAGTGAGAGATTTGGGAAAAGGAAAATTTGAACTAATAATAACCTATAAGATCATAGTCTGTAGATGCAGAGATGTGTGTATGTGCGTGTTACTGAAGGTAGGTGGAATCCAGTTCTGTTTGTGCCCTGTTAGGTTATTCAATGGTACACTGTGATAAAATGAAATTTTTTTTGTCTAACACCCGCCCAACTCTCACCTGCTGAGTAAATTATACCACCACTGTGACAGACCATTACTAAATCTTGGTCAGTGGCTTTGGGATGGGATGACTGTTGGATGTATTTCAAATTATAACACAATAACAAAACAAAAAGGAAGGACAGTAGGTTAAAACTCAACTCACTACCTGTAGGATCAAGGGATATTAGGTTCTTCATGTAAGTGGGCAGTTTTATTCTGACAAAACAGTGCCTTTCTGTGGTTCTACTAAATGAGCAGCCTTTGATGTCTTTACTACTGCATATTTGTAATCTGTCCAGTAAATCAGCAAGTAGGCATGCCCTAGATGATTCCCTATTTGGATGAAGGCCCGGTCAGTATGGGTCTTGTGTGTAATGTTTACATGCATTTGAAAAGCTGACAACTGAATTAGTGTTATCCTCAAATTCTGAACATGCGGGTCTATCACAGGTGATAACATTTTCTTGGTTTTAGAATGGATTTTCTAACAATGGACACCAGTCTGCCAAATGAAGAATTACTGAACATATGGGAGCATTGTTATTTAAAGAGGCATTGCATGCCAAAACCTGATATTGAGGCAGCTATAGTCACTGCTAAATCATCTTATTTTTTAGGGTATTGTCTCTGAGCCTTTTCCATCTGATTCCATTGCCAAAACACTACATGCTATTTTGTATGATTAGCTGAAACAAACAGCTTTTCAAAAAGTATGAAAAAGAGGTCTTTACAATTTTCAAGTGTTGCACTGGCAGTTGGAGAAGTGTCAGTCTTATTGTTTTTGAATCGGCGGATAGCTTTAGCATAAATCTTCTTGTCTAGGGCCATAATATATGCTTTAGCATAGATCTTCTTGTCTAGGGCCATAATCTTTAATGAATTATTTCCACTTTTGGTTGCTTAGTTGATTTGGGGTCATATTTCCAAACATGTAGGTGCTTTTCTATTCCCGTATTTAGTTGCTAAGGACAGTGATGACAGGCAATCAATAAAAGCAAACATCTGTTTAGAACTGTGCATGTACTTGGTAAGAATAATTATGCTGGTGCTGTTTTATAGCATGTTTAGAGGCTGAAGATTCTCTTTCCTGATCCTACACAAAGCAACGAATTGACAACTGTTCACTGCTGGTTATGGGAGAATTCTTATAACTAATTAGATTGAATTAGCTCACTACTTTTTATTATCTAGACAGATGACTTTTGAACATGAATGCATTACCTATCACTGTTTCTGACTGACATGATAGGCTGTTGTCCAACTAATACTTTCCTAATAAAAAAGGTCACGGAAGACCAAGTTGGATGAATTTTCTATTTTGTTACTTAGGTTGCTTAGGACACTGGTGACAGGTAATCAATAAAAGTAAGTTTAACAAACCTTGACAGAATATTTACTGACACCCTCGTTGTCATAAGGGAGTGAAACCCAGGACCTTCTGCACCAAAAGCACAAGCACCTGCCAACTGGACTAAAGAAGCAATTTGGTCAACTATCAGTAGAACTAGTTGTGAATTTTCTGACAAAATGTTTCTTCACTGGAAAACGTTGATTCATCCACACCAAAAACACCACCTAGGAAAGGCTTAGTTTCAACAAATTGGTTTCAACTTGTTTTTCCACATTCAAAGTGACTCTGTTTGAAAATGTTAGTACATTTATACTAAAAAATGGTTAAAAATTGTAGATTGTCAAAATATAAACAATGATTCAACGACCTGGTCTGAAGTGTTTTGGATTATTGATTTGTGAAAGTTTCAGCTTTTGACATTTTGTCCCATTTTACAACAGGAAAACAATTCAAAGTCTCACAGGATGGGAAAACAGTTTCCTACCCAGCTGTACTCATTTGTAAGTAGCACCCTCATTCTTTCTGAGGCCAGAGACTACTGAGACAAGCTCACATATGTAGTTAGCCAGGATATTTCAGTAGTATTGGTTTAGAGATAAGCATGTGCTAGGACTCAGTGATTCGCAAACTCAGCGAGCCCAACCTCTCATGGCCGAAGCTGAAGCCCAAGGCCCACTGCCCAGGGTTGAAGCCCAAGGACTTCAGCCCTGGGCAGTGGGGCTCAGGTTACAGCCCCCCCTAAAAGTGAGTTTGTATTTAACAGGAAAACGGATGTTACTTAGATATGGAACAAAAATCAGAATGGCGTAATGTGAACCTCTTCAAATTTCTGGAAGTAGGGGCTGTTCTCATTAAAACGTATAGATCAAAACCAGACTGCACGCCTTTGATTCCAGTTCAGATCCAAAACTGAAAGAAATGTATTCATTTCTAGTTCGTTTACAGGATTTAATAAAGAATTAAAGGAGGTGAATATAATTAACAATCAATACAGTTTTATGGAAAAAAGGCATTGTCAAACAAACCTGATTTCATTCTTTCATGAGATAATACATTTTGTTAATAAAGGCAACTGAGATTAATAAAGGCAACTGCAAAACATTAAGAGGGGTCTGTGTCAATGGTCAGACTAGAACTCAGGTTCTTATGATTCACTGCCTAGTCCACAAAACAGAATAAGCTGTTTCTAGAAGAAACAGTTCACTGTAGAGTTGTTAACTTACCAGTTCTAGCACATACTATGAGTTTGATCTTTTGAGGTACTGGGTACCTTAAGCAACGTGCTGTATACCCTCATTTCCTATTGACTTTAGTAGCAGTTGAGAGCACTCAGTAACTTGCCAGAGGTGGTGCTGAACTTCTTACTGGATCTGGTCCTATAATCCATCTGTGCTTTACAGAATGGAAGAACACTGACAGTGTAGTAGTATTTGTGCACATTTATTTCTCCTCACATGAGCCACTTTACATTTGTCCCTATTGAATTAAGATTTTATTGATTTTTAGCCTCTAATCTTTCAAGATCATGCATTATTTTAAGCCCTATTCTCTAAGGCAGTTGCTGTCCCTCCAAGTCTTTTATCATCAGCAAATTGCATCAGCATTCTCTCCATACTCCATCTTCTAGGTTGTTATTGAATATATTAAATTATGCTGGACCCTGGACTGGCTCCTGGGGACTCCACTCAGTGCCACTGCCCATGTTTGACAGTATACCACTAATAATTATGCTGTTTGGTTTTTAGCCAATTATGTTTCATGTTTGTTGTTAGTCCACCCAAAAAAAGAAAAGAATCAGCTTCAATTCCAGGCACAGTTGTATACCATTAATTAGCTGTTTCTCCCCTGACCGTTTACTTTTACAATATGCCCTCCTGCTCTTAACCACTTTCTAATAAATTAAAATGATGCCTTTGATGCTGTTCTTGCAAAAACCTCATCTCTGACAACATTCAGAACAGTATTTTGAGATGAAGATCAATTATAACCATTGCTTTCCCTCTTATAACATTCTAGCTGGGTTTATGGAGCTTAGTGAGTATATTTCTTCCGTCTATATTTCTCCAGGTGCTTTGTGATCATGTCATTGATTAATGGCTCTGAATGTTTCCACCCATCCCGATATACTCTCAAACTCTCTTCTGATAAAAAGTAGAGTGAAGCCCTTTGAAAATTGAGTCCCTGTAGAGAGGAAATAAGAACTGGTGAGATTTCTTCAAGAAATCAGCAAAAGCATTTCCATCACTAAATACAATCCAATCTGTTGATTGCCATTGTACCACAGAATGATGCATCTTTACAAGAGAAAGAGAGAGAAAACAATCCAATGCTAATGGGGGTTATTACTTACAGTTCAAGTGCTGCATTTTGTTTGAGTTACACTTGGTTAACTTTGGTTCTTTTTTTGTGCAACAAATGACACAAGCAGCATATTTGATTTTACAGACTCCAGGGGGAAAAAAGAGGTTAGAAATTGTATTGTCTAGATCAAATCTAGGAACATTGATATACAGAGCAGGTTTCAGAGTAGCAGCCGTGTTAGTCTGTATCCGCAAAAATAACAGGAGTACTTGTGGCACCTTAGAGACTAACAAATTTATTAGAGCATAAGCTTTCGTGGGCTACAACCCACTTCATCCGAAGAAGTGGGTTGTAGCCCACGAAAGCTTATACAGAGCAGGGTTTTTGTAGTATAGAGAATGGGGATGTCCTAGGCATGACTTATGTTTCTAATTCACTATTGATTATGCTAGCCTATGGCTTTTGCATATTACTAATCCTAAAAATGATTTGTTTTGATGACCCACTGTAGGTTTTATGACCTAAAGAAAGTGGAACATACCCATCCCTATGGCTATTGCGTCTAAATACCAGTTTTACCCCCTTGGTTGGGCAGCATCTGAAAGAACAAGCATCAACTGATTGATCAACAAAAATATCATTCTTGCACAAAACCTCGTCACACACCGCTATCCAGGATTATTTATCCCCAATTTGATTCACATATTCAAAAGGGGGCTAACGTTTTCAATGGAAATATATAGTAGTCTCCTGAGGCCTAGATGTAGCTGGCAGAGTGGGAATAGCAGATCAACAAAATTGCGGGGAGATTTTTAACAGAAGATCTGTTCTTTCGTTTTGCATAAAAATGGAACAGTGAACTACGTTTCAGGATCAGATAGCTTTTTGTACAGGGAACTCTACGGGAGTTGGCAAACAGGATCAAATAGAAAGCCACATAAGACCAGTAAAGTCTATGATTGATGAAGTATGTTTTTTAAAAGGTACAGATCAATTAATGACTTGATTATAATGGAGGTAGAAGATTACCTGTGTCTCTTCTGTTAAAACATCATAAGGATTTCTTGGGAATAGCGTTACACGAGGAAAGCTATTAGCATGCAGATACAAAGTTACTGTTCTTTTAAAGTGAGTTAATCTTTTTTTTAAATTGGTGCACATAGGAGCTATGCCAATTTATACCAACTGAGAATCTGGCCTAGTGTATTGCATGTTCCATATCATCAATGTTTTTATGCTCATGAAGGCAGTTTTAAAGCAAATTTTTAACAGAACTTGAACTTTAGAAGGTAAAATCTATAGAATGTTTTCAAACCCAAAATATTTAAATGGATTCGTTATTTTTAATAATGCATTTCCCATCTGTAATTGGAAGAAAAATAGAAATGCAGAATAAAGGCTCTTTAATGGGTTTAATATACATCCTTATTTATAATACAGAATATATGCCCCTAATTGTAATACAAAAATGCTATATTTATGAAAGTGTGACAAAATATAATTGTCTAAAAATATTC
>NW_020664419.1:53698446-53724061 GCF_002925995.2 Terrapene triunguis | reverse complement strand
TAAGGTTAAACCAGCTTTGTTAACATTAGGGATCAGAGCTTCTGAATATTTCTTCAATACCTATTGAATAAGTATAGATTATTTCATTCAAGATGTGTGAACAGACCAGGAGAAAAATACTACATCAACTGTTTCAGTACAATATATTTCTTTAGTGTCAGAACATTTACAAATCAATCATACTCTAGGCCTGACAGCATTAATTTCTCCCCCAATTAAAATAAAATTGCAAAAGCACAAAGCAATTTTAGACTTTGTTTGAGCAAAATAATTTCTGACAAATCAAGATCCACAGTAAGTTGCCATAAATTTCAGCACTTTAGAAACCTATTTTCCTCCTTTTAAATACATAAGTTATGTCACTGCTTAATATAAAGAGATGAAATTATCACTTCTTCCTTTGCTGTTTCCTTTTATCCTACTCCAGGCTTCAAGAAAGCCCATCAATAGGTCAACTGAAGGGCCCATAATCTATGGCAGGGAGAAGACAAAGAGGGCTTGGAAAAGACAATTGTACTAACCTTTTCCATGGAGGATTCACCACCATCTTCTCTGAAATTGTAGTGTTTTTATTCACACACTCTTCAAGTGAATATCTACACACCATCCTGATGAAGACCTATAGTCAGCTCTGAAGGAGAGACCAAGCAAGTGAAAAGTTCATTGCAGTAGGCAATACTGTGAAAGAGCCAAGCACTCAAAAGCAGTTTGAGTAGCCAAAGCAGCAACAAAAACCTGCAGATGGAAGTTCTTCCATGCTGTCCTCCCCTCCCATTGACATGAGGACATTAGAAATAGCCCCAGATGCCCTCTGGGTAAGCTCTCCACATCATGGAAGCACAGCTCTGTCAGAACTGTGATGCCTTGGCAGCAGAAGTACAGTCCTTCACACAGGTAATCATGGCTGGTAGCAAGATTCACTTTGGAAGAACCTTACTCTGTGTCAGTTTGTGAGGCAAGAGAATCACCCCCTCCCTCCCCCCACAACTGTGATGTGCAGGTATAACCCCCTGATGAGTGTTATGTTTCCCTCACTGTGCCAAATTCACAGATGGCCCTTGCACTGGCCATCAACTCTTTTTGGTGAACTGCTAGGGATATGCAAACTTAGCAAACTTTGGGTTTAAATTTTACTTAGCATTTCGGCAATTGTGTCTGATTTGCTGGGTTTTGCTTCATGTTTCAGGCTGCAATTGCTAGTAGCAATGCTCATACTTTCCCTTATTGTTAGCTCCAAAGATTATACCTTAACATGTTTTTAATCATGGCAGTTCAATACCCTGATCATAAGCATTATTTAAAAATGCTGCAGTAAATTATTTTTGCTGCAAGTTTTTCTGATACTGAGGCTATTATAGACTTTACTACAAGTTTAATGCTCCTTCTCCTCTTGTCAGTATAGTGGACACCCATGTAATACCCACAGCATACTGTACACCAGCAATAGCCAAGCTAAAGTTAACAATTCTGGATACATGAGCTATAGCCTATTGTTGATCTTAAGAAATAATAGAATAAATATTTTTCTCTTAAACCTTTTTTTAAACTGGGACTACTACAAAACCCCAAATGTATGTAAAAATCATTAATTGAATTTGCTTTAAATTTGATAATTGCTAAAGATGGGACTATTGAGTTGATGAAATAAGTGGTCAAAGGACAGCTATAAAAGAGCACCGATTCTGAAAAGATCCCAAAATAATGAACAACCATTCATAGAGCTAAAAACTACTCAGAACATAAGGTTAACAATTATTGTACACAGTTGTTTTAGAGTGTGTTTTAAAGGATTACTTTAGACCTCTTACAGGCACTTTACTAAGGAGCCCTTCAGTTCATGTAGTCTGACATTTAGTCCCTCATTGTAAACCATCGTGAATGGAAACTGATGGTTCAACAAAACTTGGATTGTGGTTATAAAGAGGGCATCCTGTGCAGCACACTCAAGTGAACACCTATCTTATAATGATCATAATATGGACATTATAGCTACCCAGCAGCTCCCTGACATAGAGTTCTCCAGAAGAGCAGGCTTACCCCTATAAATATCCACAAAGCAGGAATGGCTCAATTCCAAGCCCGACAAAGTCACTGTGGGGAAAAAAAAAATCCCCTTGACTTCAATGGCTTTGAATTAGGTCACACTAGAGTTAAAAAAAGGTAAAGTTCCTTAGATGGTGAAGTCAGCATAACCAAACTTCTCAAGAGATGAGAATGATTGACAAAAGATATATCCTTGACACATCTGTAGTATGAGTTTACACCATTGCTTTTCTGTTGTCACCACTCAACCAATTTCTTAAAAGAACAGATGAATGAAATGGCATCTAGTTACTATTCAGAACCAGTGAGCACAAAATGAATAGCTGAATGACGGAGTAGCTACATTCCAAGCTGAAAAACACTTTGGCTAAGAAAATGTTATGGCTTCAACTAGACTGTGTAAACAGGCATATGACAGTGTTTGAGGAAAGTAAAATGCAGTCAGTAACAACTCTGAAAAGTTGATTAAAATAGAAGAATGAATGACTTTATAATTAATCATGCTAGAATTATAAAAATAGTTGTAATGTTGGTCATAAAAAAAAATAAGAGAAAAGGAATTTAATGGCTTAAATTAAGGTTTTAAATTTTCATTAGTACCAAAATCTACTCCAGTAGAGGAGATGATGATAGCTTCAATTGATTCAGCTCTAGAAGATTTAACAGAGAATCAAGCAAGTATAATTAGACGATAGGCAGCTCAAAATGAAAAACTCTGAACAGATGCAACATAATCTGAAGCAAAATCTAATGTCATTAGGAGGCTGGTACTCTATAGACTTTAAATATATTAAAATAGTACTCTAATCATATATAATTATAATTAATAATTTTATTAAGGAAAGATCATCAAAATGGTAAAAGCATCAAACAATATTAAATAGAAGCCATCCATATGTGTTAAATAAGTTAAAGTATCTGAATATGAATCAAATTTAACTTTACAGAAAGCAGCACTTCTTGCTACTAAACTTGGGTTTCCTGTGAAAGAAGATAAAAAATAAATGCTCAATGGACTATAAACCATGTCAAAACAGTCAATGCATTAATAATGCAGACTGTGTACAGATAAGGTAGTGGCAAACTAAGTGCAGTTCATATAAGTGCTGATCCACAGGCTATTTAAATTCAGTGGAAATATTTCCATTGACTTCAGTAGGCTTTGGATCATGCCCATAACTAGGAAGCTTCATACATCCATCCAAGCTGTTATTTTAAACAAGATTAAAGGCGCAGGAGTGCAGCATTTAACAATATAAGAATCTTACTAAGCACAGGGACTAGAGAGACAAACCAAACAGGTGGTGCTTATTCAAATGACCATTCTTAAGTTCTAAGTAGGGCAGGCCTGAAAACAAGAGTTCTATTTCAGGAAAATTATGAAGTTTCAATGTTTGTCTTCATTCTATAGTGGAACAAAACCTAGAACTTTAGATTTTTTTTCTGCTAAAAACATAACTCCTCAATGAGTATTTATCAATCTTTTGTTGTCAAATTGGGAGGACGTATCTAGTGAGGTCCTGCAAGAGTCTGTCATAGGTCCAGTACTATTTAATATTTTCATTAATGACTTGGATAATGGAGTGAAGAGCCTACTTATGAAGTTTGCAAGTGATACCAAGCTGTGAGGGGTTGCAAGAACTTTGGAGGACAGGATTAGAATTAAAAACAACTTTCGCAAATTGGAAAGTTGGTCTGAAATCAACAAGATGAAATTCAATAAAGAGAAGTGCAATGTGCTACAATTAGTAATGAAAAATCCAAAGTACAACTACAAAATGGGGAATTACTAGCTAGACTGAGGTATATCTGGGGGTTATAGTGGATCACAAATTGAATATGAGCCAACAATGTG
The DNA here is from genome assembly GCF_002925995.2 of Terrapene triunguis. Lineage (NCBI taxonomy): Eukaryota > Metazoa > Chordata > Testudines > Emydidae > Terrapene > Terrapene triunguis. The sequence goes on along the minus strand of NW_020664419.1, from coordinate 53,720,163 downwards.
ATGCAGTTGAAAAAAAAGGCTAATATTCTGGCCTATATTAACAGGAGTTTCATATGTAAAACAGTCTATTCAGCACTGGTGAAGCCTCAGCCCGAGTACTTTGTCCACACTTGAAGAAAAAGTGTGGAAAAATTGGAAAGAATACAGAGGAGAGCTAGAAAAGTGATAAAGGTTTAGAAATTTTGACCTAAGAGGAAAGTTGTAAAAATATGGTAATATTTAGTCTTGAGAAAAGAAGACTGAGGAGGGATCAATTCTTGATCCTGAACTATTTAACATTTTTATCAATGACCTGGAAGAAAACATAAAACCATCAGTAATAAAGTTTGTAGGTGACACAAATATTGGAGGAGTGCTAAATAATAATGGGGAAAGAGCATTGATTCAGAGCAATCTGAATTGCTTGGTGAACTGTGTGCAAGCAAACAAAAGTCTTTTAATATAGTTAAATGTAAATATCTACATCTAGGAACAAAGAATGTAGGTCATACTTACAGGATGAAGGACTGGATCATGGGAAGAAGCAACTGAGAAAAAGACTTGGGGGTCATGGTGGCTAATCAGCTGAACATGAGTTCCGATGATGCTGTGCCAAAAGAGTTAATTAAATCCAATGCTATGGCCAAAAAAGTTAATGTATAAACAGAAGAATCTCTAGTAGAGTAGAGAAGTTATTTTATCTCTATATTTGGCACTGGTTTGTCCTGTTCTGGTGCCCACAATTCAAGAAGGATGTTGGAGCAAACAGGGTTCAGAGAAGAGCCACAAGAATAATTTAAGGGCTAGAAAATGTGTCTTATAGCAAGAGTTTAATCTATTTTGCTTAATAAAGAGAAGGACAAGGAGTGATTTGATTATAGTCTGTGCGTATCTACATGGGAACAAATATCTAAAAAAGGGCTCTTCAGTCTAACAGAGAAATATGTAACATGATCCAATGGCTAGAATTTGAAGCTAGACAAATTGAGACTGTAGATAAGGTGTAAATTTTTAATAGTGCAAGTAATTAACTATTGGAACAATTTACCAATCATGGTGGATTTTTCATCACTGACAATTTGTAAATCAAGATTGGATGTTTTTCTGAAAGATCTACTCTAGGAATTATTTTGGGGAAGTTGTATGACCTATGCTAATCAGGGTGTCAAACAAATTGATCCCAATTGTCTAAAATAGTGAATACCAGTGAAAATGAGGTAGGATCAGAGGCTAAAACAGGGAAAGAACAAGAGAACAACTACTTAGACAAGTTAGATGTCTTCAAGTCACCAGAGCTTGATGAAATACACCCTAGACTACTCAAGGAGCTGACTAAGCAGATATCTGAGCCATTAGCGATTATCTTCAAAAAGTTATGGAAGACGAGAGAGATTCCAGAGGACTGGAAAAGGGTAAATATAGTGCCAATCTATAAAAAGATAAAAAAGGGCAACCTGAAGAATTACATACCCATTACCTTAACTTTTGTACCCGGAAAGATAATGGAGCAAATAATTAAGCAATCAATTTGCGAACATCTCGACGATAATAAGGTAATAAGTAACAGTCAGCATGGATTTGTCAAGAACAAATCATGTCAAGCCAACCTAATAGCTTTATTTGACAGGGTAGCAAGCCTTGTGGATGGGTGGGAAGTGGTAGATGTGGTTTATCTTGACTTTAGTAAGGCTTTTGATGGCCTTCTTGCATGGTCTTCTCATGAACAAACTAATGTAACTGTGTTACTCCAGAACTGAGGGAAGTGTTACCCCAGAGTTTGATCAAGCTAATTGTAGTGATACTGTGTGCATTTAGCCACCATTAGTTAATGAAATAGATTACCAGATAGTTAAAGGTTAATTTGGAAAAGTAAGGCTTTTGGAGGCAAGATCAAATATTAGCTGCAGACTTGCAGTTTCTGCTAATCAGAATGGACAGAGGGGTGAAAAGAGTCAACACATTATTAGATTGAAAGAAAATAAGTGGATGGAGACCTTCAGTTTTGGCACCTTTGACACAGAACTTATTACGGCTAAGATTGTTAGGAATGTTTTATTGATAAGCAATTTACTGAAGTGATGACCCAGTAGGGGGCACTATGAGCTATGTATTTTTTAAAAGCCAGTTATAAAAAGACTAGATAATAGAGTGTACTTTGGAGCTGTTCTCTGAAACTATCCTGAGAGACACCCTACTCCCCAGTGGGGAAGCAACCAGCCATTGCTGACCTGCTGCTAATTGCTCAATACCATCTCAGATTTTAGGTAATTATTTGGGATATTCTAAACGTATTCCTTATGTTTGTGTGTGCTTAGATCTAATAAATAGTAGTTTTAGGTAAGAGCACACTTATTTATATCACTTTTTCAGCAGCTAGAAGTACTGTGTTCCCATCAATGTATTCCTGACACCACCTGGAGTGAAACAGTTAAGTTACCACTACTTTGGGTTTAAAACCCTGGGTAACAATACAGCCTAGATGGAACTACTATAAGATGGGTGCATAACTGATTGGAAAACTGTTCCCAAAGAGTAGTTATCAGTGGTTCACAGGCAAGCTGGGAGGGCATATTGAGTGGGGTCTCACAGGGATCAGTTCTGGGTCCAGTTCTGTTCAATATAAGAACATAAGAACATAAGAATGGCCATACTGGGTTAGACCAAAGGTCCATAAAGCCCAGTATCCTGTCCTCTGACAGGGGCCAATGGCAGGTGCCCCAAAGGGAATGAACAGACAGGTTATCATCAAGTGATCCATGCCCTGTCACCCAATCCCAGCTTCTGGCAAACAGAGGCTAAGGACATCATTCATTTCCATATCTTCATCAATGATTTAGATAATGGCATATAGAGTACACTTATAAAGTTTGTGGATGACACCAAGCTGGGAGGAGTTGCAAATGCTTTATAGGATAAGATTAAAATTCAAAATGATCTGGACAAACTGGAGAAATGTTCTGAAGTAAATAGGATGAAATTCAATAAGGACAAATGCCAAGTACTCTACTTAGGAAGGAACAATCCATAGGCACTGACTCTGTGGATGATCCGGGGCTGGAGCACCCACGGGGAAAAAATGGTGAGTACTGAGCACCCACCAGAAGCCCTCCTACCAACTCCCCCCCATGTCCCCAGCACCTGTTGCCCACCAGCAGGCTACGTGGATCAGTGGCTCCCCCTTCCCCCCCGTGCTTCCCACCCGCGCAATCAGCTGTTTTGCAGTGTGCAGGCAGGAGGCTGGGAGGGAGGAGTGAGGAGGTGGCACTGTCAAGGGAGGGGGCACAGTGGGGGTGGGAAGAGGTGGAGTGGGGGTGGAGCAGGGGTGGGAAGAGGCAAGGTATGAGTGGGGCCTTGGGAGAAGGGGTGGAGTGGGGGTGAGGTCGGGGGCAGAGCCAGGGTACTTTGAAAAGTTGGCGCCTGTGGAACAATGAATTGCACACATACAAAATGGGAAATGACTGCCTAGGAAGGAGTACTGTAGAAAGGGATCTGGGGATCATAGTGGATCACATGCTAAATATCAGTCAACATTGTAACACTTTTTCAAAAAAAGCAAACATGATTCTGGGATGTATTAGCAGGGTTATAAGCAAGATGTGAGAAGTAATTCTTCTGCTCTACTCTGCGCTGATTAGGCCTTGACTGGAGTAGTGTGTCCAGTTCTGGGCATCACATTTCAAGAAAGGTGTGGACAAAGTGAAGAAAGTCGAGAAAAGAGCAACAAAAATGATTAAAGGTCTAGAAAACATGACCTATGAGGGAAGATAGAAAAAATTGGGTTTGTTTAGTATGGAGGAGAGGAGACTAATGAGGGACATGGTAACAGTTTTCAAATACGTAAAAGGTTGTTACAAGGAGAAGGGAGAAAAATTGTTCTCAACCTCTCAGGATAGGACAAGAAGCAATGGCTTAAATGGCAGAAAGGGTGGTTTAGGTTGGACATCAGGAAAAACTTCCGAACTGTCAGGGTGGTTAAGCACTGGAATAAATTGCCTAGGGAGGTTGTGGAATTTCCATCATTGGAGATTTTTAAGAGCAGGTTAAACAAACACCTGCCAGGGATAGTGTAGATAATATTTAGTCCTTCCATGAGTGCAGGGGACTGGACTAGAAGATCTCTCGAGGTCCCTTGCAGTCTTACGATTCTATGATTCTGGGATAATTGCCTTGGAATCTATTAGGGAACTCATAAGTCTTTAAATACATTAAGCGATTGTAAAGGGGCACTCAGCTCTGGAGAGCCTCCTGGTAGCTGGATGTAGTACCATCAGCCTGTTCTCACCCCGGCACTGCTTGCAGGCTGCCCGCCCACCTTAGCAGGTCTTCAGTGGCTTGGCTGTCCTGCCAAGTCACAAAGTCCAAATAAACCCCTTCTGGGTTGAAGAGTCCAATAAATCAACAGTCTATTTGCCCTCACTAAGATTTTCTGCCCTGGTTCTGGGCACTTTAAATTCAACCGTTTGTTTGGATTCCCAAACAAGCTCTGTCATCTTTAGGTATGCACTTGTGGCTGGAAAGGAAACCCAGGCCCACCCACTACACTGGGTTCCAACCAAAGAACCCAGTATTCAGCAGCCACATACTGCTTACTGCAATACTTTTCTGCTACTTCCCTGAGCCTCTTCCTACAAGACCCTTTTATCTCCAGCCTCATCTCAGGGCCAAGGTCCTCAGGTTCATCTCCTTCTACAATCTCAGTTATGTAAATTCAGCCATAAACTCTGAGTACTTGATGGACTACTTTAGCCAGAGAGGCGCACCCTTCTTCATTCCTCTGCTTCGAGCCACACATTGAACTGTGAAGGCCAGGAAGCACCATTTATCTTGGCCAGCAGGATCTTAATCACCTTTTATTGGCCTCTCTAGCTCTTGAAGGACCAGGTCTCGTGGTTTTCCAAAATGGCTGTTCCTGAGAGTCCTGTCTATGCAATCCTGGAAGATCCACTTTCACTTCTCTTTTCCTCTCACTTTGTGCTTCTTGGATGGGGTTTAGTAGGACCCTGGGGCCCACACCAGGGAGCTCCGAAGGTCAAATACACCTCACTTCTAGGGATTCTATAAAGAGGATTGTGATTGATTGTTCTCCATGTCCACTGAGAGTAGGACAAGAAGTAATTGGCTTAATTTACAGCAATGGAGATTTAGGTTGGCTATTAGGAAAACCTCCAACTCTAAGGGTAGTTAAGAACTTGACTGGGCTTCAAGGGAGGTTGTGGAATCCCTGTCATGGCAGATTTTAAAAACAGGTAAGAAACACCTATCAAGGATGGTCTAGGTTTACTTGGTCTTGCCTCAGCACAGGGGATTGGACTAGATACTCTCTCACAGTCCCTTCTAGGCCTACATTTCTATGATTCTATGTGAGAGACAGACTCGTACTGAAACAGTCAATGGCCAGGACCTATACCTGGGATATGGAAGACCATGATTCAACTCCCTGATCTGGAGCAAGGACTTGCACTTGGCTCCCCCATATCCCAGGTGAGTGCTATAATCACCTGGCTATAGAGTTAGTGTCTCCCTATGGCCCCATGAACCTTTATTTATGCAAAGTAGAACAGCACCCACAAAAGAAACAGAGAAACTGACTCTATCACCCAAATCAGGAAGAGCAGGGATGTGCCTAATTTTAATAATTTGAATAGTCTAATTGACTTCAGACTACTCAGGAGCTTAAAGTTATGCATCTGGTGAAGTACTGTACTGAATCAAGACCTATATAATTATGATAGACTCAGCTGGATCAGACAAGGAAACATAAATTGTGCCATACACAATTTTAAATTTCTATTAAATTTTGCAGTGAACCTGCCTTGAACTAGAAATGCACTATGTATAACAGTTTCTAAATATTTGTTGAAATATAGATAGAATAAAAATGTCTGTGTCAAACTTTGATAAAAGCCACTACTGATTTATAGAGTCAAAATAAGGCTGACTGAGGGCTTGTCTACACTTACCGGGGGATTGACGCGCGGCGATCAATGCATCGACAGTTGATTTAGCAGGTCTAGTGAAGACCCGCTAAATTGACCGCAGATCGCTCTCCTGTCGACTTCTGTACTCCCCCCGAATGAGAAGTGCAAGGAGAGTCAATGGGAGAGCATCTCACGTTGACATAGCATAGTGTGGACCCCACAGTAAGTAGATCTTAGTATGTTGACTTCAGCTACGTTATTCATGTAGCTTAAGTTGCATAGCTTAGATCAATCTCCTCCCATAGTGTAGACAAGGCCTGAATACCTTTGAGGTTCAAAGTATGCATTTCACACCAGCTCAGTATATAACTGGGAGCTAATAAACCAGATTTTTAAACAGGTTATGTATACAATTACATGGCTCATTTGTGCATGTATCTGCCAGAACTGTATAGGCAAATTGGGTCATTGTGTGTACAAACTAGGCACACAAATGTATTTCCAGATGCAAACCAATTTGGTTAAAAATCAGATCCATTGCATGAAATGATGAAAAGGAATATTTAGACAGCATAACAAAAATAGGAATAAGTAGAACAACTATAAAGGGAATATTTTATTACATTCTTAATTCTCTCAATTAGTGGGAATTATTTTATTATTTACATCATAGATTCACAAGTGAAAAGTTTCTGGAGATAACAGTCCTGTAGCCTCAGACTTGAAACCATTAATCTCTGTATATTTCCAGCAGAGGTGTACATTCCCATAGTAACTCCTGTAATTCATAAGTTACAAGGGGTACTATTTTCTATTTAGCTCATCTACTTTGTGTTTGTTTCATCACCACATATTCCCACATTATAAAAGTTACAGCAGCAGTAGCTTCAAATATAGACACATATAAAAGAAGGCATTTATTTCAAAGAGGAAACATTACCAAGGGCTCATAGCCAGACATGGGAGTCCAGAGTCATTGGCTACATACAGTAGCTTCTGTAATATTTGCATTCTCACAGCCATACACAGCTTTATATGTAAATCTCAAAATGCTAAGTCAAAAATATGTTTCTAATAACTACATATCAACAGAGATAAAGCAATATGACAGACAGCTGCCATTTTCTAGAATGCAAAAGAGTGAGTCAATGTATTTTCACCTCATCCTTTTTTCTCTGACATTTTCTTCATTCTTTGTATGGTATTGTCTTTGTTATGAAATATAAGTTACTAAGGGCTTGGCTATATAGCCCTGCAGTGCTGACTACAGGGATGTGATTTGCAGCATGCACTCAAGTGCTATGCTGTAACTGCCCCATGTAGACTCTTCTAGGCAAACTAAAAGATGCCTAGTTTGTGTTAACGTAGTCCTGTTTGAAATGCAACTATGTTAACGGGCATCTCTACATTCCCACAGACTGGTCAGATATACCATCTATCATTTATCTTATAATCTTAGCAGTACTTTAAACCCAGCATATGGATTGGTAGCCTACAAAACAGAAAATTTGGTGGCTCTGCTCTGAAGCTGTTGTTCATACATCCTGAAACTCCCATTCTGTCCCTTCTCAGAGTAACACCTCTCTGTCATCTCTGTAGCTGCCCTTTTTTCCATAGTTCCCATGACCCCTAATAAACCTTACTTTTAGACATCTCCAGGAAGGCTGCTCCTGGCTCTCTCCTGTGGCTGGACATTCCCCTTTACACCTAGCCATGTTGTTTAAGGGCATTGGATAACCACTCTATCCATGCCTCTATCTATTCAGAGGACCAACAAGTAGGCAGGCCTCAAGACCACCTGATACCTAGGTAGGGAGGAATTATGATTCTGAGTAGGATCTTGTCAATGTGTCTAGTGGATAGAACACTGATGGGCCTGGGACTCAGGAGACCTTTCTATTCCCAGTTTTGCCACTGGTTCATTGTGTGACCTTGGACAAGTAATTTCACTTTCCTGTGCTTAAGGCTAAGGATAAATGAGAATAAGGATGCTCCAATGGTTAGGGCACTTCCCTGAGTGATGGGAGACCCTTGTTCAAATCCTCTCTCCCTGTGAGGGAGAGGGGAGAATTGAAGCTGGGTCTCCCATATCCCAGGTGACTACCCTAACCACTTGGGCTAAAAGTTACATTTTGAATGTCCCCAGAGCATGCCTACCAGATTGAGACCTGCAGGTTCACCTGCTTTGAGGCTCCTGCTGGGCCTGAAGCATGACATAAGCATCCTGGTGCCCAAAGTGAGGCATTGTGCACAAGCCCAGAGGCAGAAACTAAGGCTCCTGGGAGATTTTTACAGGAAAAAATGTAAGTGCTGAGTAATTTTAGGGGCCTACAAAGTTAAGCAGGAGCTAAGCAATGGTTTTATGGATCTCATTGGTACCTAAATCTGGGATTTTCTGTAGAGTTTTGAGGAATTTTTTGACCCTTTGTGGATCTGGGCCTAAACTCAGAATTTGCAAAACTAAGGAAAGCTGCAATGCACATGTGTGTAGGACTAACTCAGATGCATTTGGAAAAGCATACAGTATCAGCTCAGATATTGTTTGAGGTATAATGAAAAGTGTACAGCATTAGCCCAGTTACTTGCCTACACTAATTATCTAAGTAGGCAGAAAGTAATTACCCAAATTGGAATTTTGCCAGGACACTAAGACTAACATTTCTATTCATGTGAAAAGAGCCATGGGATCTTTAGTGAGTACAAGAAGACAAGACTTCATTTTATATCTCATCTGAAAAATGGGATCTAATACTCTTGCACACAGAAAAAAGCTGAATAAATAAAATATGGAGACAACTGATATGATCAGAGTGTATTTTCCACAGATCAGAAGATGCACAAATACGGTAACAAATTGTCTTTCAACTTGAGACTTTCAATCATTGTTCGAAACTCCATGACTGACTAAACCATGGTCCTTTATCTCTTCCATCACAAGCACCCCGGAGGCCATTCATGAGGATCCTGTTAATTACTGTCAAAGTGGAGTGGCAAAAATGTATAGAATATTTAGTAGATTTAAGAAATAAACTGGTTAAATCTAAGCTTGATCTAATAGCTTATTTTCACTGTTATATCTCCTAAACAAGCTAAGCATAAAATTAATTACATTTTAATTAAATTTCTGAAATTAATCACTGTAGAGTGTCACTGATAATATAGCACATGGGGGGCACTAGATAACAGATTGCAGCACAATGCAGTAAAACTGAAGTTTGGGAGGATTTTAATTGACTTTACAATAAGAAATGCTTAACTTTTGTAAGTAAACCTTGATACCCTAATGCTAATTCCTTTGGTAGCATCACAGACAAATTCTAGAGCTGTACACAGCTGATCAATTTTTTATAAATGGTGAGAACCTCAACCCCCTTTGTTCCAGAGCCCTCATTTTCTCCTTAAAGGATACACTTAGGATGAGATTCACAACTGTATTTAAGTACCTAACTTTCACTGAAATCAACAGGAGTTAGGAACCTAAATACCTTTGTGAATCCCACGCTTTAGTTTCCATTTGGTTAATGGAAATTGCTTATATCCTGTAAATGGAGAACTGGGGGCCAGATCCAAGACTTTATAACTAAAGAAAAGATGATATATGTAAAAATAACTAATATCAGTTAATCCAACATAGTAATAATATAATGATTAAATTTACTTGCATTTCTGGTTCCCATTTACACTTTGCTTTCTTGTGTATCATTCTTTACTTATGAGAGAGAAAAGGTGAGTGAGGTAATATCTTTTATTGTACCAACTTCTGGACAAGCTTTCAAGCCACAAAGAGCTCTTAAACAACCTGGTCCAATAAAAGAAAATATCTTATCCACTTTGTCTCTCTTATATTCTGGGTCCAACAGGGCTACAACAACATTGCAAACTCTATACTTATGCCAGGCAAACCCATCACTTTTCTATTACTCGTGTGTGTGTGCGTGCGTGCGTGTGTGCACTTTTTGTTTCAGTGTGTTGTACAGTATAATCGTTATTCTGTTTACTTTCATCCTTTGTTACACTCCTTCCTTTATCTCTGTTTTTTCAACCGCTATTCCCCCCCCTTTTTTTGCTTCTCTGTGGTTCCCCCTCATTGCCTGTGTCAGCACCCACAAAGATTGACACTTATCTGAGGCTATCTTCACTAGCTGACACCATCTTCTGGCTGTGTGCAGTGCTCCACCTGAGTCTGACTCAGTTTCTTCCTTTCACATTGTCAATCATTTAATTCCATGTCTATCCATTTTTTGTTATGACCCCAGACCTCTCGCCAGGCCCTTCTTAGTTTCTGCCCTTTTGGGGTAATAGTCAGGAGTTCCTAGTGAAGGGTAGAAGGAGGCCCTAGTGAAGGGTAGATAGTTCTAAGCCCTTTTCTTGTTCCAAAGTCTTTACTATGCTTTCTGCTGGAGCTGGTAGGGGAACTCAGGCCTACTCACTTCACTGGGTTCCAGCTGAGGAACCCTGTTGAAGCAGCTAGAAGGCAGACTTCCTTGGTGGCTTCTTGCATCTGCTGAAGAGATCTCCTCTCTCTGTAATCCCTCCATCTCTTTGGCAGCCACGACACTCTTCTCCCTTGCAGCCCTTTTATCTTTACAGCTGTTTTGCTGCCACCAATCAGCCCCAGCTGAGCAGACAGTCACTTTTCCTATTAACCAGTTAGTTGCAAAGCCAGCATGGGTCTTGTATACTCCATCACTATACTATATAGCAAAGACATATAGTTTGATGGTGCCTCCATTTTCATCTTAGCCTCTTCCTATAGTTCCTCTTGTCTTCTCACTCTGCTGTTGCTTTTCTCACTCTGCTTATGTCTCTACTTATTCTTTCTATTCCCCTTTTTAAATTTTTGTTTTCTTTACTGCAGCACCAAGTTATAGGATGTTGGAATCTGCGACATCCCAGGATCTTGTTCAGAATCAAATCAGACATATTAACCTAACCCATAGGGCCATAAAACTATTTAAACTATTGTCACATAGTAGATTAGTATATTAGCTAAGTTATTGTCAATATATACCATGTTACATTAAAATCAGTAATACACAGTAGTATTTTAAGGACAATCACTACTTTTTATAGTGTATATCAGGACCAACCATAGTAGACACTGAAGGCTGCCAAATGTCTATGCTCCCCTACTGATTGCACTGCCGCCAACAAAGATGTGTTGTACTTGGCACTGAACCATGTCAATCAGCCATGCTTCTTGCCATCCCCTCCCAGATGCTTGACTGGAGCGTGACCTATCACACAGTAGGCAATGCCACCTGATCAATCTGATGACATGGGAATGCCATTTTCTTGTTTCCACAATCATCCTATAATGGATTCATGATGATGCCAGAAGAATTGTTTTATTGCCATTTCATTTGGGCTCATGTGACACATCATGCACTTAACAATGTTTGTGTTATTAATAGTAGTCCACACTTTAGCAATTTTCTTGGCCAAAAATCAGTAAATAAATTGGTAACTTAACTCATGTTTGTTTCTTCAAATATGAGGCCTCATACGCTTTAAAATATATATGCAGTAGAACACCAGAGTTATGGATCGACTGGTCAACCGAACACCATGTGGAACCAGTAAGCAATCAGGTAGCAGTGAAGACAAAAACAAAAAAAACAACAACCCCCCCCCCCCCCCAAAAGTTAGTATTGTACTGTACTGTGCCTGTATTGCATCTTTAAGGTAGGCACATCTGGGCAGCCTGTCCCTACCCCCACCCCCTACTTGCCGTATGCGGGGTGGCCACTTACAGGTAGGAGATGAAGATGCTGAGGTTCACAGGCACAGCTGTGATCCCCCAAGAAGGCACAGTAGGAGCAACACTGGGGTCTGCGATGCTTTCCTGTAAGCCACAGGCGCTGTTTCGCTCCCGGCCAGGATGGGGACAAGCTTGAAAACTCAGTATGAGCCAGGGAAAGAAGCTTCTCCAGTCCAGCTGTTGATGCTGCAAGGAAGCTGCCAGCGCTGGTGCGGGAGCTACTGCCAGAGCCCAAGCTGTTGCCTGCAAGCTGCGCTATGGAGGAGCAGCTCAGTTTTAAAGGGCCACAGCCTGCACCACATGCCCACTGGCACCGCAGTGCCCCAGGGTGCCTCAGTCATCACCTTTGTAGCCTGGGGGCTAGAACCAGCTGCCTGTCCCCACCGCCACTCGCTGGGCAGCCAGTTACAAATAGGCGGTGAAGATGCTGAGGTTCACAGGCACAGCTGTGAGCCCCTGCTCCAAGCAGTCCACCCTGAGAAGCATCCCATACTGTTTTGTTCAGAGTTACGAACATTTCAGAGTTATGAACAACATCCATTCCTAAGGTGTCCGTAACTGAGGTTCTCCTGAAAGGGCATTTGAAGTAGAATTCTGATTAAAGCAACTGAAGAAGAGATGGTGGAAAAGATCAAGCAGAATATTTTTTTCTGTACTCATTGGCCCATAATGAGTGAACGTACCAACATTTCTAGCTCAGCAGGAGCATGGATATAAATTGTACTTTTAATGAGTGGCCTGTACACGTGTCTTTACATTATTACATAAAAAGAAGACTTTCTGTAAATATAAAATGGTTATTAAATTAATTCTTTGCAACACAACAAAAATGTGCCCACAAATGTATCCTTGTATATCAGAAACATAAATGCAATGTGTGCTTATTCAGTATGATTACATGTATACTAATGGGCCTAATGCTCCACTCTGATATGCAGCATCAATAACTGCTTGCTTTGAAAATTGTTCTTGGGCAATCATGCACATACAATAACTGATTTTCCAAGATGCACAGTGATGTGCAGAACTTGCCAAAAGGCAAAATCAAAGCTTAGTGGTCTGCTTTGGAATGCAAAATGAATATGAGGTTACAATAATTAAGTACTCATATCCTAGGGGTGGGGTTGGAAGTAATGACAATGGTCAAAACTTTCAACCATAGAATTTTAAAGCTAGGCACCTAAATCCATAGTTCGGTGGCCTTATTTTCAAAGGTACTGAGCAGTCTCAGATCCAACTTCTTTTTGAGTACTGGGTGCTCATTGCCTCTGAAAACCAAGACTCTTATTTAGGTGGCAAATATGAATTTAAAGTAGGTGCCTAACTTTAAACTCCTATGCTTGAAAATTGGCAAATATGCTTACTCTTATATTAGGCTAGCATTTGCTAGCACTCGGCCTAGGAATACAAGGCATTTATGTTGAGTCATCCCAATGCCAGGCCCATGAGTCAGACATAGAGGTGCAAGTGAGTTTTTGTAAACTCGCTGAGGTCAAATTAGGCAGGTATTATTACTGTAACTCCATACGGGGATATAAAAATGTTTGAGTCTCTCTCTGAGGCAAAGGGAACAAGGGGTTGAGACAAATGGGATCTGCAGGGGAAACTCTAGGAATATCCAAGCTTGGGAGAAAGCTTAGGCAAATGTTTATGCTTTGTGGATTTTATTTCAATTAGCTATAAAAGCAAAGAGTAAAAGAAAAGAGTAATTTTGGACTATATATAGTGTGCGTATACTCTAAGAGCAGAGTGGAAACATCTATAAGCCCCTATAATCTTATTTTCCAATTACTTTCATACAGCTTGACTCTTTTTTTGGCTCTAAAAATGACAAACAGCCTTATATAGCAGATCAGTATGGATTACGTATGACTTTCCATAAAATCTAATTATTGATTGTTTCAGAATTAAAACAGGTGATAGATTTTTATAAATGATGGAACTGAGTAGGCTGTCATGACAGAAACCTAGATTTCAGAATTTTGAAGGAAATAGGAAGAGTATTCTTTTTTGAAGACTTTAAATAGCTTGCTAGAAACTGTGGTAGTTTCTGAAAGCATTGAGAAGAAGGAAAATCACAAACCATTTGAAGATGCATTATTTAATAAAAGAGACACTCAGCATGAATAAATAATAGGAGGTCATGCCTGACAAATTTGCTTACATACTTGACACCACTGTGTGTTGGATCATGTAGCCATTATTCAAAAGAAACTCTCAATTGATTTCAATGGGGAATTTTACCTGTGCTTAGACAAGACTGGGCCCTGGCTTGGTATGAAAGAATAAAAAAGGCTCAGAAAATTGAGGGAGGAGGAGGAAGGGGAGCAGAGAGAGAGAGAAATAGGAGGCACATTATTGGCAAGGTCTATACTGGGGCTGAGGAAGCCGTCCATCACTAGGTGCCCAGTATTGCAAGGTGCAGCATGCCCTAATTTTCCATTGATAAATACAGGAGCTGAAGGCACTCATCACCCTGCAGGCTCAGACACTAGATATCTGTTACCTTATCTCTGCATTTCAGCACTCAACACACTTTAAGACTATTTTAATCAGATTTTGAGGTATATTTTAATAAGGTGTTTGCATTTGAAACTAGGAAATCTGTTAAATCTCTTGTTACTTAATGTCACAACCCAATTGGATGCTGAGAGGGATGGATTTCCCCTAAGGAAGTCCGATAAAATTTAAGCTGAGTAGAATTAAGTAACATATCTTCTTCAGCTCTGTGTAGCACAAAAGCTTGTCTTTCACCAACAGAAGTTGGTCCAATAGTAGATATTACCTCACCTACCTTGTCTCTCTAATATCCTGGGACCAACACGGCGACAATTACACAGCAAATAGGATTTATCAGAGACATTTACAAACAAACAAAAAGCTAATTGAATGTTTTGAACCTTGAGTTTTCGGAACATTTCAGAGTCATTTCTTAATTAAATTGAACCTGTATGTACATTATTGCAAATTTGAAACAAAGCCTCATAGCAGAAACATCTGTTATTTGCAGATGCCCCTCTAAAGCCAAACATTTTTCAATGCATTATTAAACTGACCTCTGCCCAGTCAACTGTCTCACAATTTTTTTCCTTCCCCTAAATTTGTCACTTTCATATCCCAGTCATCACATTTCATAGAAAGTACCATATCTCAGAGTTTTCTTCAAAGGAGAATACATTTCGTGTATACAGAAGAGACTTCTGTAAAGTTTAAAGTTTAAAGTTCAGCTTCCCTCTAGTAGGCAGAGGTTGAGGAGACAAAAAAAAAAATAGACAATGACTGGATCTATAGAATTTAATGGAGATAAAAGCAAAAGGGATCTATGAACATTGAAAGTAGAATCCACTCCAAAATCCTGCAGATTTCAACAGAGAATGATATGTTTACTATAGCTTTTTTGTATAAAATTGTATACGATTATTTTTTTTAAAAGTGTAGAAAAGTGATTTTCTTTTATATAATCTATGGAAGTTCCATAAGGAAAGTTACAGAATGGTACATTACGGGCATTGCAGTGTGACTTCCTATTTGCCACTTGAAAAATTTACTTTGTTACCCTTTCATCGTCGCCCTTGAGCCCTGTGAGTGGTATTTTAGAAGATGGAAGTTTGGCGGGCTCTGTGTGCGGAATCATTGATCGCCCAGGTCAGCAAGTATAAGGGGCAGTAAAAGGTTTGACAGTTGATTATGTAACTCAGTTATGATTGTCTGAGACATAGAATGGATAGTAAAAGCCTAGCAATGGCAGTCAGGTTCCACAATATTCCTCTTCCAACTATTAATACCCAAAAGTTGTTTTAAAGCTCTTGGTGAATCAAAGTTTTCAGAATTAGCCAAGAGTTCAGCAGACTCACAACTAACTGATCTCCCTGTCAGGCTCCACCCTTTTTTATTATTATAGTTATTATATATATATATATATGTATGTCACTTCCGAAGACAGGAAAAGTGACATACATATTTTCCTGTCTTTGGAAGTGGCATACATGTAGGCTTAATAATAGGGGAAGAAGAAACAGTATCACTGGCAGAGGCTATTATTACTAAGGGCTCCCTTCTGTGAGTAGTGCTGCTTGTAAACAATCCAGGATAGTCATAATCACAGAGGTCTGAGAACCTAATAGGTACACTATAGCTGCTGGGTCTGCTTCTTCTCTTAGCCTTTTTGGCGGGAAGATATGGGACAAGAGAAATAATGCCATTGCCAGGACCATTTCCCTTATGTCATATTGCTAATTCCTGAGCTGCCTATTGCAACTTGTATTTGCTTAGAAGAAGAGACTGAGAAGAAACTTGTAATATGGATAATGAGAGGGCTGTTTCCCCTCCCGCCTTTTGAACTCTGCTTAATGGGATTGTAATGATTGTCCTGCCACAGTCACTACCCTCGTACCTGTTATCTTTGCCTGTTTTTCCTGGAAGGAATTTTCCTACATCGAAAATAAGTAGTCACAGGGAATGCACTTGGAGCTGTACCACACACAAATTTCTAGACAATTTCAATTTCCCTGACCTGGAGAACTTTCAAACTAATAGACTATGATGAGATGCACTGGGAGATGCAGAGGGAGAGGAAGAATCCAGACCCTGGTGATGCTGTGGAGCTGGGGGCTCCTGGCACAACCACCGTGTCTGAGAGAAGATGGAGATAAGAAGGATGGGTGGGGAGACTTTTAAAAGAGTACAAAGAACAGGAGGGGAAGCTACTAAGCAGAGTAGCAGAATAGCAAGATGCTCAACAAGACGAGTATAAGGAAATTGCTCAGCAGGAGGTGGGAACAGGAGGGCGATTGCAGTGATTAGCAGCCCCAGCGAGGCTCTCTGCCCTGCTCTGTGTCACCCAATGGCTCCCCACATCCAAGTCAATCCCCTGCTGAGGAATTTCCTTTTCCTCATCTTGTTGAGCAATCACACCTTGCTCTGCTGCTACTCTGCAAATGTATTGATCAAAGCTACCTGATGTGGTCTTCTTAGTGATGGCATTGGCCAGGGGATTGGAGTCAAGTGAAACAAAGAGCAGTGGACTTTTCACTGCAAGTATATCCCTTAGGTTGAGCTTATGGAGAAGGACTTCCTTGAGATGGTCTTATGTTTGTCAGAACAACACGCTGATTCAAATGGAACTCTGTTACCATCTTGTACAAGGAACTTGGATGAGTCATAGCACCAACTAATCCAGATACACCTTGAGCCTTAAGCTCACTCTCCCTGAAGAGTAAGTTTTTGGCGGCGGGAACCATCATTTTGTTCTGTGTTTATCCAGCATCCAGAACAATAGGGTCCTGATCCATGATTGGGGCTCCAAGGCACTACAATTTTACAAATAAATAATAATAGTAATAAGCAGTTTGTGGGCATGAATTCTGCTACATACTAAGGGGTTTGCCTGGGCATGAGTTATGTTACCTATCTCATACTGTCAGCTGTGTGGTGTTGGAAGTTGTAGCAGAACTCATTCTCAGACAGACTAGGGAACAGATACTGGAACTGTAAGACACTTTTTATTTACTATTTACTATTTCATGGCACCCACTGGTGTGCTATGTCTTTCACAGAGATGTGTAGAGATACAAAGTCCATGACCCTGAGAGCATACAACATACATTTAAACTTGATGAAACTTATGCTCCTTTATAACAGAAGTAGTAGAAAGGTTGCACATAATAAAGGTTCAGTACTTCCAATTCAAGAAAAGAACAAAAGATTCTGGTAACAAACAATGGGGAGGGTATGGAGTGAAGGAGGTCAGTGGTTACAAGATCACAAGAGAGAGAAAGGTTCATTCGTGTTTGGGCTCAAACCTACAAGCTTTGCAACAGCTACCAGGCCCAAACCTTATTTAGTTTTTCAGCCAAGTGAAGGAGAAATAGAAGATTTTGACAGAAATTTCACTACTGCTCATGGAAGCTGTCAGAAGTGCGAAAACAGTGAAATTTCAGCATGAGAACACTCACTGGGAGATCAGATTTCACCTTGCAAATCTTCTGAAGTGAAAAATAAGGGCCCTATCCTGCAGTGAGTGCTTAGAGGTGAACCCTCCTGCCCATAAGAAGCCTCACTGGAGTTGGGTGAGAGAGTCTTCTTTTGCAGAGCTCACTATAGGGCCTAATATTTTCACATTTCTCACCTATCTGTAAAGTGATAAAAATCCTCTTTATCTAATGTGATTTTACAAAATCAAGATAAAATATTTACACATCTGGGGTATAGGACCTGATACTCCTCCCCTTGAAATCAATGACAAAAGTTCCATTGGTTCAAATTAACTTCACTAACCTAGTTTTACTTTTGTTTTAAAATGTCCTTTATTACCTAGAAATGCACTATAAAATTCCTATTTAATCATAACTAAGAACAATTCTTTATCCTTTTTAAAAAAAATGGAATAGTTTTAATTACTCAGTTTAAAATAGGTTTGAATTATACAACAAATGTTCAGTGCACAGCATATTTTTAGCCCACTGACTTCTTTCCTGTTTTTGAGGAAAACAAATAAACTTTCTTTTCTTAGACTTTAACACAATGTAGTGGGCTAAATTTGAGTAGTTGAATAGTTAGATAAAATACATCTTTTTTTTTTAGAAACTTTCACTGAAAATCTTAAAAGGTTACCTTGCTATTCCTAGGTTTAGTCAATTGTAAAATAAATTACCTATATTCACACACATGCTGGTTTATCATTCATACACATGCTGCTTTATAATAGATGTAGCAGAAAGGTTGCACATGCAGCGGATTCAGTATTTCATATTCAAGAAAAGAATAAAAGATGCTGGTTCTTTGAAAATTTAATGTACATCTTCTACCACCTTAATGATGTCTCACGGTGTTATTCCAAAAATATAGAATAAAATTCCTGTCAGCTTTTTCCACACTCACCTCAGAAATTATTCCATTAAACCTTTGGAGATGCTATTTACATGGGAATACAGCACAATAAAACAGATTTTAAATACCATAGTTTTTATTACTCCTTTGCATTGAAAATATACTGAAGTTCAACAAAAATAGGAATATTTAAAAGATGTGCCATCATTTTTGTTTAGCAAAGAATTTCTGTGAAAATGTAAGGAGTAACTGTCCAACCTTTACTGTGGTGCGTAGTTCCACTGAAGTAAATGGGGCTACTCATATAAGTAAGGAACACAGGACTATGCACTTAATTTTTATTCCTAGCAGTTGAGATTTCAGGCTATCAGTCTAAAGCTCTCTAGGCAAATATCTTCCTTTTCTTTACTTCTTTCCAGGCAAATTGATCAGAGGTGCTTTGAGGATTGGCTGTGTGCCCAGTTTCCACAAATGCCAAAGACTTCTGCACACTGAGTTAATTAAAATTGACTACTTGTTTTAGGCAGAAGAAACAGGCTCAATTCTAGATTGTTCTAAAGAATGATTGAACAATTTAGTCAAACAGAGTAACTTGCTACTAAACTGAGGCATAAAAATAATTTATTACTTTGCCTTGATAGAGTTCATATTTTTATTTTGTTTTCACTCCAAACATAAAGTTTTATCCTGGGCTTGGAATATGTAAGATGTCAGGTCTGCTTACCTAGGGAGGAGCTGGATATTAACGAACAAGTAAATAATAATAATAATAAAATAAAAAAATTCAAAATGCTTTTTACATTTTCTCAAACTAGAGAGTTATTAATGAATATCTGATTTAGATAAAGAATTAATACCTTTTTGGTGTTTGGCCTAAAACTAAAAATACATATTTTAATGTCTTCTCAGTATATGCTGAACTAATATAAACTACTACTTATTCAACATAGTTACATTAATTAGGTAATGAGTCAAATTCTGCTCATGTGAGTAGACTGAAATAAATCTGACCTATCATTGTTTACTCAATCACTTCACTCAATTAATCAGTCAATCAATATGTAAACTATAGCTCCACTGCCTGACTTCTCTGGAATCAAAAGCATTGCGTTAGTCTAGTACACTCTTCAACAGAGAATGGAGAACTCTTTTACATACTTCTAACCCTTCCATATTTAGCGGTATGTTGTACACAGAACCAGCGCCTAAAAAAGAATACCACAGCACGCTGGTTCAGAGGAGGCAAAGCCAAAATGTTTGGTAATGTTACAGGCCCATCCAAATCTAACAGTTTTCACTCACAGACCTACTTTTAAACATAGTTTCCTTTTTAGCAACTCGTGAAAGAAAAATATTTGGTCCTCATCCTTCACATGGAAAGGCGATGGCGGCAATCCCTTGAGTCGAGGATGATCTCAGTCACAGGTGTTTATTTACATGAAAAGTATTGTTATAAAAACAACTGATTTTCTATACCAAATAAAGAGAACATCCTAAATGGACATCTTCTTCTTCTTACAATTTTTGAGAGGGATTCTGGAAGTGTGATAAGCAGAATACTTGTACTACAGAGCCACTGCCTGCAGGAATGAATGTCCTTCTGAAATTAGCTCTGTACTTTCATCATACAGAGCAGTGGCCATAGGTTAGACATCACATAACCTCAAGTTTTTTTTTAAAAGGCAGCAAAGGAAATGCAAGAGAAACAGATACCTGATCTGTGGCGTATGTTAAAGATTTATAATAAAAGAACTCCAGATTCCAATCAAAGAGCAAATGAAACTATAAAATATTCTGTGACTAAGCCTTTTTTCTTCCTCTGTACTATTTAATTTATTTCAGCAATGAGTGAAGTGATTACAAATATTTCATAAAGTGATATGAGATTATTCAGGATGAAATGTATTACATAAATATAAGATACATCTTTGGCCTGAATTCTACAATAAATGAACTCATGTACTGACATGGATCTCGTAGCAGGACCAGGCCCTTTAATATTAAATTATTAGAAACCTAACACTTTACTTCCTTTATTTCACACCTAGAATGGATTTGTAAATAACAAGAACTTCAGGGGATGTAGAACAGAAATCTTGACCAGTACTAGGAAGCCTTTAATAAGGTCTAAAAGAACTGGGAAGTCATGTGGAATTTAACCAATATCAGACCAGAATATATGGTTAAAATATTTTGTTGGTAATTCTGCTTAAAGGTTTGTAAGGCATGATCCTCCCTGAAATAAGTGCATAACAATTTCGGTTCACCATTTGTAAGCTTTGTGGATACATTTTTAGATAAAACTGTCCAAAAGTATTCATTTACCTCCCAGTACAGTACTGAGTTGTGCATTACTTAGAATTATTGAGTAGGAGCAACAAAAAACACCAAAAATTCATCTAACAAAGATATCAATTACAGGAAAAACTATTAGTCCTAGAGTATCTGAAAAACTTGATTCTTCAGCAAAATCCATTTACAATCTTCAAAGTGACACTGACTCTATTAGAGGCCAAATGTAAGTAAACGATCAAGCTTAACTGAAGTGCTTAAAGAGGCATAAGTCGGGAATGGTTGGAAAGTGAGGGGATTATTAAGGTTAACAGTTGTAAGATAAGAAGGTGAGAAACCTGACACTGTGACAAGATAGTTATCACAGCTTTAAGGTAAAAATCATTACTTTCGGGGGGAATTTAATTTGTTCCTAAATAAAAAGATTGATTTTTCTTTTCATTTTGCAGGTTTCATTTTGTTATTGAGGTAACAAATGTTCTGACAGATTAAAAAAATAGTATGTGCAGGAAACTCAAGGTATATATATATATACTCCTATAATAAGACTACCTGTTATGAGTACCCCACCATACATAGACCTGGTCTACACTGGGGGCGGGGGGGAGGAATCGATCTAAGTTACGCAACTTCAGCTACATGAAGAACGTAGCTGAAGTCGACGTACTTAGATCGACTTACCGAGGTGTCTTCACTATGGTGAGTCGACTGCTGCCGCTCCACCGTCGACTCTGACTGCGCCTCTCGCCGAGCTGGAGTACAGGAATCAATGGGAGAGTGCTCGGGGATCGATTTATCACGTCTACACTAGACACGATTAATTGATCCCTGCTGGATCGATCGCTGCCCACCGATCCAGCCAGTAGTGAAGACTTACCCAAAGATATTAAACTTATTCATAGATTCATAGATTCTAGGACTGGAAGGGACCTCGAGAGG
>NW_020664419.1:53617443-53698046 GCF_002925995.2 Terrapene triunguis | reverse complement strand
TCCCTCTCTCACTCTGTGATGCTGTGACAAGCTACAAACCTCTGGTAGATACTGCACTCACACAGATATCCATAGGTAGGGACACACCCAGCTGAGTTATATGAGAGCTTCTTCCAGCCACTCATGAACTAACAATAGAGAGGCTCTAGCCAATTCCCCCCTAGTTCCCCAACTTAGCTTCCCTGAGTTGTACCAACAGCCAACTCTGCTCAGTTGTGATTTGGGTAGGCCTACAAGTTCCACTCATTTGATCCCACCCAAAACTGCGACTGACTGGTCCTGTTATTCAGTAATTGTAGAGGGCTCAGTAAATCAGATCCCACCATATCTGGCTCATTACCACCGCTTTGTAGGCCTACTACTATCGGCCACCAATTCAAGTATTGCCAGGGGCTTCATAAAAGCATTCACTCCTTGCTGGACAGAAAAGAGTGAGGCACTGCACTTGATTTTACAAGATCAAATCACAAAGCCTGGAAACTCCTCTGCGTTTTAGGTAGTGCAGCTCCAGCAGCCTACAAACCACCTCAAGTCAGTGCAGATGCTGTCTCCACACGGTTAGTTGCCAACTCCCATGTGCTTATGGATAAAAACATCAGGTGGCAAGTCCACAAACAACTCCACCATGCATTAAATCAATGCCACTTGTCTTCACCCCTTTCTTCCCCTACCCAGTCGATGAAGTGGACAGGGGTCTCTCCAACACTAAGCCTAGGAAAGCAGCAGGAATGGACAGAATTCCTGAAGAACCTTGGTACAAAGGCAAGAAGGTCACTGGTAGACTTCTCCAGCAACATCCACTCTTCTGGCATAATACCAAAAGAGTGGAAGTTAGCCTAGATCATAGCCACTTTGAAGCCTGGAAAAGAGGCCACTGACCCAAAAACCTACTGGCCCATATCCATCCTTAGCAGTTGTTATAAACTGTTTGAGCAGCTCCTACTTCAAAGGTTACAGCCAATAGTGGAGCAACTGGTCCCCAAAGATCAGGCTGGATTTAGAACTGGTCACAACTGCTGTGACCAGGTGCTGGCCTTAACCAGCTACATAGAATCTGGCTACCAGTGAAAATTAAAAACATCCATTGCATTCATTGATCTTTCTTCTACATACAACACTGTATGGTGCAAAGGTCTTCTGATGAGCTTTCCCATGCCAATCAACAATCAGACTCATTATCAAGATACTGAGTAACAGAAGATTCATCATACACCTTGATGAATGTGCCATCAAATTATGGAGATTGAACAATGGCCTCCCACAAGGATCCGTTTCAGCACCTGCACTGTTTAATCTCCACACCAGCAACTTTCCAGTCACATCATCCTGTAAATTCATCTATGCAAATGACCATGCACTAGCAACACAAGTGTCCTCTCTGACGGCCACAGAAAAGGTCATAGACAATCTCTGGGCACTGGAAGCATATTTAAAAGCTTGGCAACTGAAACCCAATGCTTCAAAAACCCTCATCTCTCCCTTTCCCTTGAATAATCCTGAGGCCAAAGTGCCACTGCAAGTAGACTTTTGTGGTCCACCTCTTTTACATGACTACGATCCATGGAGGTCAAGAGTCTTTTCAACACTAAACCTAGGAAAGTGGCAGGCTTGGAATTACCCTAGATCAGATGCTGAGCTATCACCAACACCTTGACAACACCAAAAGGAAGATAAATACAAGGGTTAACATCATCCAGAAGTTCACTGGCTCATCCTAATGAAGTGATGCATGCATGCTTCAAATGTCAGTACAAGCCCTGGCCTTGCTAACAGCAGAGTATTGCGTTTCAGTTTGGTGGAACAGCTCCCACACGAATCTCATTGACACTGAAATCAGTGCCATGATCAGGACTGTTAGTGGTTCTCTCAAATCAACACTAATACTGTGGCTACCAGTTTTTGTGGGCATTGCTCCAACCAACACCAGGTGAGATGCCGCTGTAGTCTAGGAGTACAAGAAGATCCTGGCTGCTCTGGACCTGCCGATACACCAAGACCTCAATTCACTGCCACTCTCTCAACTCAAATCCAGGAAGCTTTTCTGGATCAACGTGTCAATGCTACAGGTCAGAGAAAAGGATGCCGGCATTCACTGGCTCAAATTGTGGACTGCTTGTAATGTCCTAAACAAAGACCTAATTGAAGATTCAACAAAACAAGTCCCAGGATTCTGTCTTCCCTATAGGCACTCAGCTGCATTCAGCTGGACAGATGGTGTGGATATCTCCTCCACAAATGGAAAACCAAAGAATCACCAAATTGTGACTGTGGTGAGGTATAAACCATGTGACACATCATAAGCAAGTGCTCCATTCATGCTCACAGTGGTGACACAAGGGGGATCCACCTACCTACCCCAGAAGCATTAGAATGGCTTTCAAATATCAAGATTCAATTTTAATACCAGCCCGTTTCTTTTCAAATGCCATATGAAAGAAGCAGCAGCTTGGCCGGTGCATGGGTCTGTCCACCCTGCTTGTACCACGTTGTGTGCTCCAGGAGGTGAGGGCAGTCTTGCCTCCTGCTTCTCTTGCTTTCCTTGAGTGGGTTATGCAGGATGGTGCTCCCTCCCCATTCTCACCCTTGGCCCTCTAGAACTTGTCATCGGCCTCAGCCCCAAGCTGACTGCATGCTACCCAGCTTGTCTGCCTCCAAACTGCTCTCAGAAAACATCTATATGCACTCATGCTTCACACAATCCACCCTCGTGTCCTGCCCCAACACCAAGTGTGTTGACCTGCTGCCACCTAAGGAGGTCAAGGAACCCCGATGGGTCAGTGAGTACCCCACTATGGTTCCATGACCCACCAGGGATATTAGTTGCCAATTCCTTCACAGAACCATGATCACGGACATGCACCTGGTGAGGTTCGTGAACTCCCCCGACACTTGTCCCTTTTGCAGCAAGAGGGAGATTCTAGTGCACATCTATGTAGAGTGTGTCAGGTTGTAGCCCCTCTTCAAAATTGCTTACTGAGGTTCTGGCTGCACTTTTGCCTGCACCTCCTGATCCTGGCACACCCCATCCATGGCCCCACAAAGTTGTGACCTCCTCCTCAGCCTCCTCCGGGTGCTGGCCAAGATTGCCATCCATCACACCAGGAGAAGAAAGTTGGATAGGGGTACTCTGTGGCTATGGGGCCTATTCCAATTCCCTTGTTCAGTCTCCAAGCAGAGTTCCTCTGGGCAGTGCCCATGAACTCCTGGGACACCTTTGAGGAGCAGTGGGCGCTGTCATGGGCTCTCTGCTTGGTGTCCACCTCTGTATCCCTGAATTGAGGGGGAGGGGCTTCAGATTAGGGTAACCAGACATCCCGATATTATTGGGACCGTTCTAATATTATGGGTTCTGTTTTATATATGCAACTATAACCCCTGGAAAAAAAAGTGTCCCAGTTTTTCCGACTTGCTATCTAGTCACCCTTCTTTAGTTTTGGGTGGGCCCAGACCTGCCTGCACCAGTACTTCAAATAGTCTCCCCGTGTGTTTTATCCCTTCCCCTTAGTCTTCAAAATGCTTTACAGCTATTAACAAATCCTCAGAAATACACTTAGGGGTGCAGTCAGCTATGCACACTACCCTGACTGATGAATGCTGTAAAAATATATTAATTAAATCGGAATCATCACATTTTTTACAGATTGGAAACTCCAAGAGAGGTCATATATGGAGTCACAACTGGGATTAATACATGAATTCTTGTCTCCCAGTCCTGTGCTCAGGTCACACTCCCTCTCTAATGTGCTTCCAGTTCTCTCTCTAGATGTTAAAATGGAAGTATGCATGGAGAAAGCTAATGGATGACAATTCTCACATTTCTGTATGCCAGTAATTGGGGAACGGCTAACAAGGTGAAGACTTCTTTCTTAGTTAGTACATTTCCTTATTCTCTTCCTCTATATCCAGTACTGAAAGAGTATTAAAGCTAATCTGAAATCTCAAAGACAAAAGTATAAACTATTCTGCTTCTTTTGCTTGTTCATGCACTTGAAGTTACTATATTCAAGATGGGAACAAAAATCAATTTTCACTATACATTTACCAATAACAAGTCCCACTTTCTTATATTGTCTTTTATGGTCAGTGACAGAACTAGGGCAAACAGATAAGTGGAGGGAAAAAATACTGGATCGTTATTCAATACTATGGTAGTGAATGAAGTGAGAATCATACTGTGCCTATAAAAGAATCGTTACAATTTTGCCTGCAGTGAAAAGAAGTATCTTAACCCCAAACCCAGCATAATGTGTCACTTTAATAGCAGCCTGCATGAATAGATATGGTGTTCATAGACTAAAGGAAATTAAAGTAATCCTTTAATAATCAGCTATGGCTACTTTGGATACTCATGTATCCAGGAAGTGTGTGTGGGAGAGGGGCGGGGGGAAAGGCTGAAGACTAGAACTATTTTCGTATGGATTAGTATGCTTAAGGAGGAATCAAATTAAAGTTAGACAGCGCACCAAGAGACAGCCCCATTTTTTCACATTGTTACAGGAGGAGGCAAATAACCATTTTCATTCCATAGGATTTAAAGGTCTCAGGTGTTCATTACAGCTGGAACTGATATGCCTCATGATTACATTTCTTTTTGAGAATGCTTGCTCCCAGTCTTTGTTAGAAGTCCAAATAGAGAAGTTTTATCTTTCCCTTGGAGATCTGCCTCTTGCATAGTACAATGCACCACTTACAAGAAGGGCTTTAAAAGATTTCCTGAAGGAAATAATGGACTTTCCTAACCCTGGCATAGAGTGAAAGGACAATATATAGAAATTCTTAGCTAGGTAGTAGGGTGACATCATTGTTGTATACTTCCATGCCAGAGACTGGCTTTGGAGAACAGGGACTTGGAAATCTCATTACTTTGGACAAAGGTGTTTACACCTTCTGGAGAAGTAAGTGTATTTTGTCTGTGATGTGAGAGACAAGATAATGAGTCACTTCAGGCCAGATTCTGCCATGCTTGTAGAGGAAGGTACTCTTCAGCATGAGTAAGGCTGGCAGAATCAGGCTTGGTAATATTACGAAGATATGTCTGAGTGAAGGTTGACTACATTTGGGATGCCTGTGTGAACAACTGGAGCTATAATCTATTAATCTGTACTCAAGATGGAGAATACACTTTACCACTTTATAAAACTTGGAGCATTCAGAAAACAAAAATTTAGAAGTAGTGGGGGGGGGGGAAATCTAATCTCATCACCTTGGATTCAGACCCAAGCTCATCATGACTGGTAGAATGACCAAGGAGCACTTATTAATACTGCTGACAGATTGTTCACACTAAGTGTGATTTTAGTGGGATTAGCTGTGTAAAGGTTCACCTGAGCAAGCAAGAGTTGCACAATCTAGACACCACTGTTTTCAGAGCTTAAAAATCAATGGAGTCATGCCAGTTTATACCAGCTGAGGGTCTGAAACAAAGGCCTTAGTCTAAAAGAAGATCTGATGGATCTCTGTTCAAGGAACTGGTTTTTCACTCTATGTTAAGACGAAAAAACTGCATAATGATTGTGTTTCCATGAGAAAAAATCCTCTGACTATCCAGTAATTCTCTTTCATAGAAACCTAAATCCAGTAGTATGCTTTTTTTAGCTACTATAAAACTGGATTTGACCCACAATCTCTGAATCTGAGTAAATAATTGTGACAGATTGGTATCATGTCTGTATCAAATTGTTACTTTTAATTGACATTGTTACCACATATTGAGTGTGTAACTGTAACTGCCTAGAGATGTCAAGGACAGGCCAAAGGCAGTTTATTGTAATGTGTGACATCTCCCTAAGGGGCAAACACAAGAGTATCAACTGTGACTGTCTTCCAGCCAAAGAAGTCCACACTTAGAACAATAGATTTCCTACAGAGTACTTGGACTGAAGGAAACTGTTTTTTATCAGCTTGGACTCTGAGGGTGCTGAGATTTCTTGGCTAACCACCTGACTGAGGTATTGAAGTTGGGTATGGCAAACCAGGGTGAGCAAGCTTTGGGGGGGCCCCGCGGGCCAGTGCAATTGGCTGGCATGGTCGGTCCGGGAAGTGATGGGTTGGTCCCAGACACCCCCCTAGGGACATCCCTGATCACATGACAGAGGGGACAGAAACCTTATTTAAGGGCAGGTTCCTAGGCTTGTTCTCTCTCTCCATGGCAGACCATTGCTAGACAACAGAAGGAGTGCCACAGCCTACTTGCCTGCCTCCCTCACAAGACAGAGTGAGCCATGAGCATAAATTTAGGGCAGAGCCACCCAGGGAGCAGTTTGCTCTGATTCCCCCATTTGAGAATGCCCCCAAAGCAAGTGGTGCTGCAAACCTCTGAGCCAGGTCACAATTTCACTCATACAAATTTGGCCCACTGACCCCTCCATCACAACAGAGGGGCAGCTGGGGCAAACCTGAGTGATGCTGTGACCCCACATGCCAGGTCATAATATTCAGAGTGGGAAGCCAGGCCCACCCTCATGGGATAGGAGAGGTCCATCTTCTTTGCATCTTCATCACCCTCCTCTGTCATCATACACAGCATTGCAAAATTTTCTGGGTGAATTATATTTTCTTTTTAAATCCTTCCTCTGAAGCCTCTACCTACCTAAGGGACTTATATGGCACTCCCATTGATATAAATGAGTGCTTTACAATCTTTAAGTTATTTATCCTCACAACACTCCTGTGAGATAGGTATGTACTACTGTCCCTATTTTCCAGATAGTGAACTGAGGCACAGAAAAAGTAAGTGACTGTATGAAGATCACACCGGGAGACTATGGCAGAGCCAGGAATCGAGCCCAGATCTCCCAAGTTCAAACCCAGCTTTCAAGTCCTAGAATAGCATCTTAACCACTGGCCTGTCATTCTTGCATGTACTAGACTCTCTAGATGTAGGATACTGAACACAATAGACTGATCTGGCGTGGTGATCAGATCAATCAGGTCAAAATGAGTGCGGTCTTCTCCTGCCTTACCAGAAGGTTAGGAAGTCCTGCAGAAATCACCATTACAGTGAATTAGCTCTGCCCTGAGGGACCTGTTATACCTTGCAAGACCAGCAGGTATTAGAGCTACTTTTAGACTAACCACACTTAACTTTTTGAAAATCCCATCATGAAGTTTCAACAGTGTGAGAAGATTCTTTACAACTGTTGTGTAACAGCTGTACTGCTAATGTGAGAAATAAATCTATTATTTAATTTGTAAAAGTCCTTGTGGATGATTTCAGACAGGTTATGAGAGTGAATCCAGTGTAAACAGCGAGTGGAGATAAAGAACTAACTGAAGAGGGAGTGCCTGACTTGCAGAGCTTACAAGAGCACAGGAGTCAGTCAGTCAGTCTCCACATGAAACTTGAAGTTTATGAATGAGTGAATGTCCTCAACTGAATAGTGCATATTACAGACAAAAGAGCATTCAAGCTATTCAGGGTATTTGCTGTTGGAAAAGAATTAAGCTACTTTTTCCTATTCAAGTTTGGAGATGTGGGGTAAAATTTTCAAAGGTACCTAAATGTCTTAGGATCCTGAGTCCCATTGACTCTGAATGAGACTGATATACACTAGGAAATTAGGTCAGTGTTACTATGTAACTCAGGGGTGTAAAAAATCCACACTCCTGAGCAATGCAGTTAAATCATCCTAACCCCCCAGAGGAGACAGTAATAGGTCAATGGGAGAATTCTCCCTTCGACCTAGCTACCACCTGTGATGCTGTATAGAAAGGAAGTTAACTAGCTGCACTGATACAGTCACCACTGTTACAATAAATCTTGTACAAAGTATGTCATGTAATGTATCAATGAAAACGTTATAGACTGCTAAGTACGATAATCCTGTTAACATGCATGTATCATCTTTGTATCTGAAGTTATAAATATTTGCTATGTATTTGTATCTCAAATGTGTTGTATTCCTGGGTGACACCCCCAGACAGATTTGCATCAACACTAGTCAGCCAGCTTGATGGCCCATTAGGGACAATCAACTATTCCAGGGACCCTCCCAAAAACTCCTCAAAGAGCATGTACTCAGTGCACGCTTTCTGACTCAGCAAGATGTGATAAGGACATATGATCTAAGACTCCATCTTTTACCAGTAACTTTCCATGCTCATGTGACCCTGAACCAGATATTGGTCAGTAACTTTCCAGTTCACATGGGCTGAGATATAAATTGCAAGGTGTGACATCACTGCTTTGTCTTCATTCCTGCTCTACACCTCTGGACATGATTTCTAACAAAGAAGAACTTTGAACAATGGACCCATGACTCCAATGGGAGAATCCCTCCCATCAGCTTAGGTAGAGTCTTCACTGAAGCTTATCTGCAGAAGTGCAGCTGCAGCGTTTTAAGTGTAGAGAAGCCTTTAGGTTCCTAAATGCCTATATCTAATTTTCAAAAGTGACTTGGGGTTATCTGCACAGGGACATTCTCATTCAGAATTAAAGTAGCCTTAATTCAGTTTATTTTAATTCACTAAAGTGGACACTTGAATTCTGAATGAGAGTGTCCACAAAAGGGTTTAATGTAGTTAACTAATCCACTTTAAATTCACACTATTTGTTGACTCATTAACTTTCCTGAGTGTCCATGTGTAGACAGGCCCTTAAGTGCCAAAATCACTTAGGTGCCTTTGCATTTTTTACTCCTGGGCTTGTACTTGGAGTATACTACTTAAAAATTATCTGGCTTTCAGATCAGTGACAAATGGACAAACTATAAATAGTGTGTGGATGTTTTGTTTTGGTTGGTTGGGTTGTAGGAAGGTTTTTGACTGTTCTATTCTTATTAACTTCTCCCTTCCATCTAAATTCAAAAACAACATTTTCTATAAAGAACAGCTCATTTGTGTCTTTGTGCAAAAGTCAAAATATAGTGGTTGTTAGTACACTATCAGTTTTAATGCTTCAAATGCCAATAGCTACTTACAATTCCTTGTCAGAACCAGTTAAGACAAAATTGGGGTCTCCTGCAAAGTCTTTCATTTGGGTCACCTATCGTTGGATGCAAAGCCCAAGATTCAGTAATTAACACCTCCCTACATGTAATTTTATCATGCCAGCTGCGAATGAATGGGTGCAGTCTTCTCTAGGTGGAAGAGGTTGTGAGCAACTGGAAATGTGTCCAAATCTAGTTTTAGTGTTTAGTGAAGGGTAGATGAAGGTTTTCTGTTACAAAGGGGGCATATCAATACTTTAATTTGTCCTAGCTAAGGTAGACATAAAGAGACATGCTGCTGATACAGCAGCAAGTGCACTACTCAGTGGTTCTCAAACTTTTTTTTCCCACAGACCACTTGAAAATTGCTGAGGGTCTCGGCAGACCACTTAATGATCTTTCCAAATGTTATTTGTACCGTTAGCTAACTATTGTAAAGCGCTTTGGATAAAAGCACTTTATAAAATAATAATAATAATAACTTTTTTTCTACAAATAGCACACAACTCATATTTTAATATCAGTAGTCTTACCTTTCTAATGCAATGGATCTGCCCTCTCTCCCCTGCAGCAGCAGCCCCCGAGCTGGTGCTGGGAAGGAGGGGGGTCTCTAGCCCACCACAGCAGCCACAGAGCTGAGGCTGGGAAGGAGGGCTGTCTCTCCCTGGCAGTCGCAGCCCTGGAGCTGGGGAAAGTCGCCTCTTTCTCTGGCCACCGCAGCCCTGCACATCCCAAATTCCCCCACCCCCTCTTCTCACCCACTGTCCCCTCCCATCTACCCCCTATTCCCCCAAAGACCACCACCTCACCATACATGTGTACCTTCTCCAGGGTCCAGGCACCTAATTAGTGGCTCCACTAATTAGGTGGGTGGCCCTTCATTCGGTTGTGTGTGGCCACCCAGGTGCGCACCTTAGAGGGAACTATCCACGGACCACCTGAATGGAGCTCGCGGACCACAGTTTGAAAACCTCTGCACTACATCATAGCACACCACAGCATATGCAACTCACGGCAGCATATCCTTAATGAGAGGGGCCCCTTCTGAGACACATTCCCCTGCAGCTGCAGGTTTGGCAGCTTGTCTGAACTGACTATTATGTAATGTATGAGATAACGCAGAGGTTCAGCTGTGTCACTATGGACGTATACAGGATACCCTGTATGGGTCTAAGGATCTACATGTGTCAGTCCAATCTGTCATGCCCCCTATTGTCATTTCTTTCAGCTTTGTTTCATCTTAGAGCTGTGAAGCCTTTTGAGAATTGATATTCATTATGCTTCATGCACAGCACGAGGGAGGAAAATCAACTTTTATGTATCATTGGTTCTTGCTAATTCACAGAAGTAATTTGGTTCAAGCAATAGTTACCCAAATGTATAACAACAGCTTGTTCGAAAAGATGTCGTTATGCTGCACTGAAAACTAAAAACAGACTGTAAATCATCTTACAGTATCCAAGTCTCCCTCACACAGATGATAGGCAACTCATTGTTGCTAGAAAAATTTCCAGTTTGGTGCACTTCTGTTTTACAAAGAAGTGTATGTGTGTTTGATTTTTATATTTAACGGCTTGGTTTTTAGGTTAATGATAGATGCTGGATTTAAAATTATTTGGTAATTAGAGTCTACTATTTACTGAAGCCAGGCAGAAATGGCTTGAATAGCATGAGTGAAAGCTTGTCTGCATTACCTCAGTGTTTCCCCAACCTAGGAAAGAGAAGATAATTCAGTCTCCATGCTCATCAGTGCTTGGTGTCTCTGTTGAGACTGAAAACAGATTTGCTAATTAATGCCATTCGCTTATGGAAAGTTCCTAGAGATTTATTAGGAATTAAACCAATATGGGTCTACCTAAACAAAATGGATTTCTACAGAAATTAAATCAAAAACCTATAGGGCCAAATTCTTTATTACTGTCAGTTGGCACAAATCCACTGAAGGCACTAGAGAATTTAATGAAGAACAAATCCTTTCTACAAGATGTTTTTGAACTAACCTGTAGAATCCTATGCCAGGGACTATAGGAAGATTTTTAAAAAATAATAGTATTTTTTGTATTACAGTAGTACTGTGAACCAAGATCATGGCCACATTGTGATAAGGGCTATACGTAGGGATAGAAAGAAGCTTCTCCTGCCCTAAAGAGCTTACAACAAAGAAATGTTGCATTGGGTCAAGCACACTAAGGGCTAGTTTACACTGGAAGCGCTATAGCGGTGCAGCTGCACCAACGCAGCTGCCCTGCTGCAGCACGTCCAGTGAAGATGCTCTATGTAGATGGGAGAGAGCTTTCCCATCAGCATAATAAAATCACCTCTGTGAGAGGAGCTAGCTATGTCAGCGGGAAAAGTTCTCCCACCGATATAGCGCTGTCCACACTGGTGTTTAGGCTGATGTAACTTACGCAGCTCGGGAGTGGCTTATTCACACCCCTGAGTGACATAAGTTATACTGACATAAGTGGTAGCGTAGACTAAGCCTTAGTCCTCAAAGCACATTCAAATACATTTGTTTGCAGCTTGTCTGAGTTTGCACTGCATATGTATTCATAGGGTTACATTTTGAAATCAGCCTACAGCTTTGGGAGGCCAATTTTGGACATATTTTGTGTGCTCCAAACCTTTGATTTCTTTCACAAATATGGTATGGTAGTGCATGCTAATTGAACACTTAGATGTCTGACAACTCAATGTTTGTCTCCAACTGTTGTTTGTGTAACGCCGACAGACCCCGGTCGTCAGCGGTGCAGGATTGAACCTGGGACCTCCGGAACTTAGTGCATGAGCCTCTACTGCATGAGCTAAAAAACAACTGACTGTTAGCTATGGCTGTCGAGCAAACTCATTAATCTCTTTCTCTAAGTGGTCTCGGTGCCACTATCTGGTACAGAATATCACACCCAGGAGGTGTGTGGGTTACATTTGCATACACAGATCAGTGTTTGAGTACCCCAAAATATAGGCATCTTAAATTAGGTACCCAAGTTGATGATACATTTCCAAAATTAGAGTTCGGGTAGAAGCTGAGTCAATGTTTTTCTTCTAGTGTACTACCCAGAAATATCATTATCTGCTGAGAATAAGTTCTAAGTGTTTCACAGCCATGACTGGTGCTCAATTATTAGATATATTGATGTATTTTATTCAGGAATACATATATTACATAACGGTAAATACTTCTAAAAATGAGAGCCAAATATAGACTTTTAGACATCTAAACAAGTGGCCTGATTTTCAAATGTGCTGAACACCCAGAAGTCCATTAACTTTAATGAGCACAGCATGTTTAAAGGTTATGTCACTTGTTTAGATGCCAAGGAAAGAATTTAAGGGTGAGATTTTTCAAGGGAGCCTAAGAGAATTAGGCACCTAAATACCATTGTATGATATGTTAATACATTACTCCCTTAGGTGAGATTTTGAAAAAAGCCTAAAAATCTAAATGTAAAACATTGGCCAGTATTTTTACCTGAAACTAGAGCTGAGCAAATAATTCACAGAGGATTCATCCAGTGAACTTCAAACATATCACAGAAAGATTAATGGTTCAAAAAAGTCTTGAAAGTATTTGTTCCGAATTATCTACACATTTCCTCATTTAATATTTTTGGTTTCAGACTGCTTACAAACAGGTAATTGCAAATAGTCACACTGTGTTGCTTAGCGAACTAATCATTTTTCTCTCTCAGTTGGATGGCTTATGTAACCAGCAACACAGTGCAAATTTTGAGTTGTATTGTAACACTCTCAATTCACAGACACACTCTGTTGGTTAGTTACTTGCCTCTAGTTACAGAATGTGTGCTATGCTGCTGATTAGATAAGCCACAGGAGTAACGTATATTGTTAAGATGCAACTTTCTTCTACAATTAAATATTTTTCCATTATTTTCTCAGCTCTAAAACTTTATATCGATAGAAAAGGTGATAATTCTCACTTTAATTAATTTGGTAATCTTTGCTCGTACTTTGCTCAGTTATCCAGTAATTGTCCATGCCACAGACTACTAGTGTCATTTGCTTGATAATTGGTGCTGAATCAATTAATAATTCATATGCTTATCAGGTCAAATTACTATCATATTATGGCAGATAGGAGACCACAGCAGCTGTCATTACTCCAAGAGTCATTGCTGAAACATTTTGCAAAAGACACCCAAGGGAAACTCACACAAAAAAGAAAAGCTTTACCAACAAAAAAAAAAATCTAGATAAGAATCAATAACTACTGATTATATGATCCCACTTATTGTACATGGTTGAAATGTTAACATATACTGTATGTACTAATGAAAGCTATCAAGGTTTCTTCAGTATAGATCACTAGTCACTGTAAAATTTCTTGAGGAGAGATGCACTAGATGGCCTAAAATCTTAAATTTGTATGAATTTGTGGAACTATTACAAAAATGAAATGTATCCAGTAAATGGGGACATCACTTTGTCCATAGCAGCTACTTTAATTTTCTTGGGCTCTCAAAGTAAAACACTTAAATATGAAAGATAAGCCTGAACTTAACTCAGGCCCACTGAATTCATGTGCTTAAGTGCTTTCTGAATCAAAGCAATAGTAATTAATATAGTTCAAAAGGGAAAAAGTGGAGGCAGTCTAGGTAAAAGGACAAGCTGAACAAAATACATTAAAAAAAAATCACACCAAATATATGCGGACATAGGGTGCTATAAAGATTTTATTGCCACTTGTCTGGAGGGATTTGCATAGCTCACTTGTGATTCTGCCAAGTGTGTATAATTTGTCACCACAATTTTATGGTAATGAAGGCTCTCTAGCCACCATACACTCTTGTATTCTTTATAAAATTGGTAGGATTGTAAGCATAGGGTGGCTGATGAGAGATGGCTGTTCCAAGTTTGTTTTATGTGTGTGTAATATATTTACAGCCACTTAATGCAGAACATTTACTTCCATTTCCCTCCCTCAGATCAATATAAGATAACCCTGAAAAAGCAATAGAGGAAATCTAATATTTTTCCTATTTACTGTATGCCATAAACCAATGCATTATAGGCTTTAGAATCCTACTGCAACAGTAAAACTTTATACATCAAATTAATTTAGTAATTAGTGTTAATACATACCAAATAGATAATTCCATTGTAATCTGTCTGATGTGAATTACAGGTGTTAGGATAGCTTGAAGTTTATATGGCATCAGTTCTCCTGTAATGATGTGGTGGTGTAAATAATACACAAAATATGCTAGTAATACTCTATTATGGTCTTCGAGTCAACCTTTAAAAACAATATACAATTTTGCAGGGCACTGTTAATTGTGAGTGTAAATGACATTTAGATTTGTAGGAGCAACACTACTTTGTGGTATGCACACTTAGTGTTCTG
Source organism: Terrapene triunguis (assembly GCF_002925995.2). Classification (NCBI taxonomy): domain Eukaryota; kingdom Metazoa; phylum Chordata; order Testudines; family Emydidae; genus Terrapene; species Terrapene triunguis. The sequence goes on along the minus strand of NW_020664419.1, from coordinate 53,683,754 downwards.
TAATAAAAAAAACCAAAACAAAACAAAAAAAACCCAACTATATATAATGCACACACAAGATTTGAAAGAATAAGTTATTTTACCCACCCTATAATTACTATAATTTAAATGTGCAATATTTGGTTTATTTGAAAGTCGTGTGTCATAAAGGGACTGTGGTATGATGATATTAAATTGTTACTACTAATGGTTTCAGTGATTTCTGCTCAAGTCAATATCTGAACTTTCCTCCCTTTTACTGGAGTAACAGCTACAGAAAAACTCAAGTGTTTAGATTCTGTGTATTGCCTTTTAGCTGACTATCGAGGCGGGGGGGGGAAATCATACTATTTAAACAATAAAATTGAGTCAATAATTCAAGAAGTGGGAAGCTGTGTAATTCTTAGAACCTGCCTAACTTCAACAGGATACACAGCTGACATGTAGCTAGCTCTCTGATCCAGTGGGGGTGCTGGAAGCCCTGAACTCCATTTGAACTCAGTGTGCAGTGCAACTTGTAGAATCAGGCCTGAAGATAGAAAGATCAGAACTGAAACCAGAGGCACCAGAGCAGCAGGAGAATTAACCTTTATTTAGTGGGGGGAGGAAACAAGTAAACATAAAATGTACAAAAACATAGAACATATTTTAAAAAGAGAACAGTGGAAGTCTCCTGGTATCTCTGGCCACAGATGTCAGTTTCTTGGGTGAAACCTCACCACCACTCTGGCCCCTTTGCACAAGTAAGAGCTGGAATGGCACAATGGTGACCTACAAGCTCCCTGGCCAGACAAGGGAGGATTTCCTTGGTGCAGGCACTGAAGAAACAGCTATCAGGCTGCCTTCCAAGGACCCCATCACAACCCTTGGTCCAGGGGATGTGCTAGGGATGGAATGAGAAAGGAATGGGGACAAGAGGGATATGTCAGGCAGTGCGTGCATCATGCAGGGATGTGGAAGTTCTGGGCAGTGCTGTGGCCCATAGGGCAGCTTGGGGAGGCGGCTGTAACTTAGGCCCCCAAGGCTGTCTGAGTTCCATCGGGGGCAAAGCAGCCCAGGATCAGGAGGGCATAAGGTGGTTTAAACTTGCCTTAGCCCCCACTCACCCTGGGCTGTGAATTCTGTGCTGCCCCTATTTGAAGGAGAAGCACAAAACATCACCTTGTCTCGTGATGCATGTCATCAGGCTGATAACATTACTGCATCATCTCATATTTCCACATCATATAGGAGGTGTTTTATAGAAATCATTCATATTTTAAATTTGATTAAGGAACTGGAAAGTGTCTTATATTCCTTTGTCCATTGTTTCCCCTTAAAAGAGTTTTGCAGTCACTTTTTACAGCAGACCTGATGTGCTCACTCTGGCAAGTGTGGAACAACAAGCTTACAATACTTAATTCACCACAGTTCCCGCAGGGAACTAGGAGTACAGTTAGGCAACTATATTAGAGACTGTACCTAGAAAAGAATACATTCGGTATACAAAAACTTTTGTTAAACTTCTATATTCCTTACTTCACACACCAATAATGTGAAATAATACAATTATATAGCAGATGCCAAATATAAATAATCAGATGTAAGTGACTGATGAAGGCCTAAATTCAGAGAGACAGTCAAGCATGTGGTCATTTTTAAAAACATGTTCTTAAATCCATCCCTATTCAGGGAAGCATGTGCATAGGTCCCACTGAAGTCAGACCGGCGTTGATGTAACACCTTGTTATTCAACAGATCTGCTCACTGTAAGTGTTCCAAGTCATATAACTAGTTTTAGTGATAAAAATAAGTTATTACATTCCAGTAGTGTTAGTCCTACAGTGCCAATAGGAGCTATCACAGGCTGAGCTAGATTCTGGCTCATGCAACATCAAGAGAATTGTTGAATTAATTCCAATTGCAAAAGCTATATTGATTTTGGTGAAGTGCAAGCCAGACTGAATGCAATTTAACCTTCAGATCCCAGAATGAGTTGGCAAAGCTGCCAAATAGAATATAGCCATCTTTTGTACTTGCGTGTATATCTGTGTAATCTAAAATAAATAAAAGCATAAAATTCTTACAGAAAACATTGCTTTGTAAATTGTAATTGCAGCAGACTTCTTGGCAGAATAAACAGTTATGCTGGTATTTCACCTCTTACCTTGGATCAGATTGCATGGGTCACAAATTAGCTAGATTTAATTCCATCTGTACAACAATAGTTGTTAAAAAGTCAACCCTTGCCAACTGTTACCATATAGCGGAGATCTCTGCTACTAAGTACAGGGGAAAATTGTGATAATCTCATATGCAACTGTCTGGTAATAGTTAATGTTGAATTTTAATGGTAACCACTATGTCTATTGAATGGTATGACACCATTGTATTACTATTGTAATTAGAGATGGGTTTGAAATGGTGCTGAAAACATCCGAGTGCCTGCCATGGTGGGTTATTCAGAGGCCAGTAGGATGAAGAATAAATCTTCTGGGTTTTAGTAAGAAGTTTAAAATATTTTTTGGAATGTTGGCTTAGAAGCAAAACCCACTCCATGGCACTAAATAAAAGAGCCAAGAGGAAATGGAACATAATAAATTGACTCAGGATATGGGCCTTGGAGGGCAGCTAGTCAACAGCTGTGGAAACAGAATTAAAAATTTGCATAAATTGGAAACTGTCTTGCCCAAACAGGATTTAAATCCAAGTAATATAGTATCTCATAATCTCAACACAGGGTCAACAGGACATCATGGTTAACTCTATGGATGACTGCCAAAATACAACAAAATGCAGTTGTAGCCTATTGACCAACATCAAATAGTTGATGCTTGCTTTCCCCACAGACCTGAATTTTTCAAATAAATAAATCTTTGAACAAATTAGCCAGTAATTGTTCAGCATCAAGATGCTGAAGGTTAGATATAATACGTAAATCAAGCTGCTTTTAAATATATTTTAATATGATGAGTGGGAGATAAATTAGGTTGACGATCATACAGGGAATATAAAAGAAAGAAGGAAGGGTGGATTTTGAAGAGTGGTTGAGCTTGGCATTTAGGAATCATAGAATCATAGGATGGAAGCATCCTTGAGAGGTCATCTAGTCCAGTCCCCTGCACTCACTTCAGGACTAAGTATTAGACCATTCCTGAGAGGTGTTTGCCTAGGGAGGTTGTGGAATCTCCATCATTGGAGATTTTTAAGAGCAGGTTAGACAATTTATTGCAGTGCCTAACTACCCAGACAATTAGGAAGCTTTTCCTAATGTCCAATCTAGACCTCTGTTGCTGCAATTTAAGCCCATTGCTTCTCGGCCTATCCTCAGTGGTTAAGAAGAACAATTCTTCTGCCTCCTCCTTGTAACAACCTTTTATGTACTTGAAAACTGTTATCCCTCTCAGTCTTCTCTTTTCCAAACTAAACAAACCTATTTTTTTCAATCTTCCCTCATAAATCATGTTTTCTAGACCTTTAATAGTTTTTGGTGCTCTTCTCTGGACTTTCTCCAATTTGTCCACATCTTTCCTGAAATGTGGCGCCCAGAACTGGACACAATATTCCAGTAGAGCGGAAAAATTACTTCTTGTGTCTTGCTTACAGCACTCCTGCTTATACATCCCAGAATGATGTTCACTTTTCTTTCCAACAGTGTTACACTGTTGACTCATATTTAGCTTGTGGTCCACTATGACCCCCAGATTCCTTTCTGCAGTACTCCTTCCTAGGCAGTCATTTGCCATTTTGTATGTGCGCAACTGATTGTTCTTTCCTAAATGGAGTACTTTGCATTTATCCTTATTGAATTTCATCCTATTCAGACCATTTCGTCCAGATGATTTTGAATTTTAATTCTATCCTCCAAAGCACTTGCAACCCCTTCCAGTTTGGTATCGTCTGCAAACTTTATAAGTATACTCTCTATGCCATAATCTAAATCATTGATGAAGATATTGATGAAGCAGCTGTAACTTAGGCCCCCAAGACTGTCTGAGTTCCATGGGGGCAAAGCAGCCCAGGATCAGGAGGGCATAAGGTGGTTTAAACTTGCCTTAGCCCCTACTCACCCTGGGCTGTGAATTACGTGCTGCCCCTCTTTGAAGATGAAGATATTGAACAGAACCGGACCTGGAACTGATCCCTGTGGGACTCCACTCATTATGCCCTTCCAGCATGACTGTGAACCACTGGGAACTACTCTCTGGGAATGGTTTTCCCACCAGTTTCGCACCCACCTTATACTAACTCCATCTAGGTTGCATTTGCCTAGTTTGTTTATGAGAAGGTCATGCGAGACAGTATCAAAAGCTTTACTAAAGTCAAGATATACCACGTCTGCCACTTCCCCCCATCCATCAGTCTTGTTACTCAGTCAAAGAAAGCTTGTTTGGTTCGACACAATTTGTTCTTGACAGATCCATGCTAATGGTTACTTATCACCTTATCATCTTCTAGATGTTTGCAAATTGATTGCTTAATTATTTTCTCCATTATCTTTCCAGGTACAGAAGTTAAGCTGACTGGTCTGTAATTCCCCAGGTTGTCCTTATTTCCCTTTTTATAGATTGACACTATATTTTCCCTTTTCCAGTCTTCTGAAATCTCTCCTCTCTTCCACGACTTTGCAAAGATAATCACTAATGCTCAGATATCCCCTCAGTCAGCTCCTTGAGTATTCTAGAATGCATTTCATCAGGCCCTAGTGACTTGAAGACTTCTAATTTGTCTCAGTAATTTTAACTTGTTCTATTCCTATTTTAGCCTGCCTCATTTTCTCTGGCATTCACTATGTTAGATGTCCAATCACCAACCTTCTTGGTGAAAACTGAAACAAAGAAATCATTTAGCACTTCTGCCATTTCCACATTTTCTGTTATTATTCCCTCCCCCCCTTCACTGAGTAATGGGCCTACCCTGTCGGTCTTCCTCTTGCTTCTAATGTATTTGTAGAATGTTTTCTTGTTATCCTTTATGTCTGTAGCTAGTTTGATCTAGTTTTGTGCCTTGGCCTTTCTAATTTTGTCCCTACATACTTCTGTTATTTGTTTATATTCATCTTTTGTAATTTGACCTAGTTTCCACTTTTTGTAGGACTCTTGATTTTTAGATCATTGAAGATCTCCTGATTAAGCCAGGATGGTCTCTTGCCATACTTCCTATCTTTCCTACACAGTGGGATAGTTTGCTCTTGTGCCTTTAATAATATCTCTTTGAAAAACTGCCAACTGTCTTCAAATTGTTTTCCCTCCTCTGACTTGCTTTCCATAGGATCTTATCTACCAATTCCCTGAGTTTGCTAAAGTCTGCCTTCTTGAAATCCATTGTCTTTATTTTGCTACTCTCCCTCCTACCATTCCTTAGAATCGTAAACTGTATAATTTCATAATCACTTTCACCCAAGCTCCCTTCCACTTTCAGATTCTCAAAAGAGTTCCTCCCTGTTTGTCAAAATCAAATCTAAAACAGCCTCTCCCTTAGTAGCTTTCCCCACCTTCTGAAATAAAAAAAAAAATGGTCTCCAATACATTCCAAAAACTTGTTGGATAATCTGTGCCCTGCTGTGTTATTTTCCCAACAGATATCTGAGTAGTTGAAGTTCCCCATCACCACCAAGACCCGTGCTTTGGATGATTTTGTTAGTTGTTAAAAAAAAAGCCTCATCCACCTCTCCTTCCTGGTTAGGTGGTCTGCAGTAGACCCCTACCATGACATCACCCTTGTTTTTACCCCTTTTATCCTTACCCTTATATTTTACCCCTTTTATCCTTATCCTTCAATAAGTCTGTCTCCTATTTCCATCTCAACCTCAGTCCAAATGTATACATTTTTAACATATAAAGCAACACCTCCTCCCTTTCCCCCCACCTTTCCTTCCCGAGGAAGGTCAAAGCTATAGAAGGAGACAAAGGAAATGTTGTTAAAGTTCCAATTCAGGTAATTACATTCTGCTTTCTTACATTCACTATCTATTTCAAGTGGATAAGTTATTCACTTTCATATATTTATTTAGATAAATTATTCACTCTCTCTTCAAGTGTCCTCCCATCATGTTCTCCCCCATTGTAAGTGTCCTCCCTTTCCAGCTAATGCTTATCTGTCTTCTTCTCCAAACAATTTGAGTGTGCCATCTACAATCACTGCCTTGAATCCTTGTCCATCCTAGACCTTCTGCAAACTGGTTTCTGCATTTTCTGTACTCCACTGAAACATCTATCAAGTTCTCCAATGATTTCTTCTCGGTCTGATCTCTCCAGACTTCTATTCCATCCTCATCTTCCTTGACATCTCAGCTGCTTTTGACACCACTGACCTACCCTCCTTGAAATCTAGTCCTCCTTTGGTTTTTGCAACTCTTTTCTTTACTGGCTCGCCTACAATCTCTTCAATTATTTCTTCAGAGTCTCATTTTGGTGTATCCTCCTTTTCTCTCACACACTTTCAGTTGGAGTCCCACAGGATGCCTCATTTTCTCCTGCTACCTTATTGCGAACTGCTCTTACCTATTCTTATGGCCTCAGCTATCATCTTTATACTGAGGATTTTCAAATTTCTCTACTCCTGACCCATCACCCTCTACCCAATCCCTCATCTTAGTCTGTCTGTCAAACATCTTCTTCGCTTGAAATATCTCCTAATGTCTCAGTGCCAAGTTAATAAATTCCTTGTCTGCCCTGACCCTGACTAGGGCCTCTGGGCACTACAGAAATATAAATAATAATAATAATCTACCTCCTAAAAAAATTGTGGAGGAGTGGTGTTGGTTTAGAATGCCTGATGAACTCTTACCACAGAGATGGATATCTTTTAATAGTGGGTAGTTTGATACCTATACAGCAGAGATGGGGCAGAGATTAAAGATAATCCAGATATGGCCTAACAACCATTTCAATAGAAAGCAGGATGGCTAATGGTATGGCTGTGTCCACATCCAAGGTGGAAGCAAAATTCAAAGTTTAGTGCACTCAAGTCAGGGAGGGTTGGATAATCTCCATCCCAGAACACTGAAAGAACTGGAACATGAAATTGCAAATCCAGTGGTAAGGATTTTTAATAACACTGTCAAAATCAGGGATGATGCATGCTATATGACTGGAGAATAGCAAATGTAGTACCTACATTTAAGAAAGGGAAAAAAGTGATCCAGGCAACTACAGACTTGTTAGTCCGACCACAGTTGACTGTCTTTTTGTTTTGAATTTGTACAGCACCTAACACAATGGGGTCCTGGTCTGTGACTGGGACTCTTAGATGCTGCAGTAATATAAATTAATAACAACAATACAAATTTTGAAGGAAAGAATAATGAAAGAGCTAGAGGTAAACAGAAAATAGGAGAAAAATGCAACATAGGTTTACCAAAGGTAGATTGTGCCATACTAACCTGATTTTTTTTTATAAGAAAACTGAGTTTTTAGACAAAGGAAATGCAAGAACAAATAGGTATAAACTGGTCAAGAATTAATTTCTTGGAAATTAGAAGGTTTCTAAATCATCAGAAGTGTGAGGGTTCTGGCCGCAGCTCCCTCTTTATAGTACATATCTGTCCTCTATCAGGCCCAATCAAGACTGTCAGTGAGGCCTGGGGCAGAGAAGGCTGGAGCAGTTCCCTCGTCCTGGTGAATCTTGCATAGCACTTTTGGGAGGAGGGGAATGGGGAGGAAGGCATAGCGGAGGCTCTCCTCCTCCCCTGGATGGGTGACATTGCCTGGAGTAATAGAAGGAGAACTTTCAATTCCCTTGAACAGCATAGACATTGCACTGGTGAGGAGGTGCCCAACTTCACAAAGAGGTTGTTGAGTATGGCATCATGCAGCACCCACTTGTGATCGAGGGAGAAAGTTCTGTTGAGGTTGTCAGCCAGGGAGTTGACATGGTCTCTGTTGAGTTTGAAGATAGAAAAAAGCCAAGCTTGTATTCAGCACATGTGGAACGGTGTGTGCAGCGTTACATAAGTGCAGGCTGCCATATGCCCAAGGAGGCACAGACATCAGTGGACCACAGTGTGCAGTTTGTGATGCAGACTCATTATGAAGGTAGTTATCACTGTGAAGGGGTCTGATGCTGTGTGAGAGTCCAGCCGCACCCCAATTAAGTTTATTGTCTGTGTGGGTGTCACTGACTTGTCCTCGTTGACACAGATATCCAGAGATGCTAGGAGGCCATGAAGCCAGTGGATCGTGGAGAGCAACTCCCATTGAGCTAGCACCACCAGGAGTCAGTCATCGAGATAGGGGAATACCGAGTGGCCAAGGTGTTGCATCTGGGCCATTACCACTGCAAATACTTTTGGGAACAATCTTGGCACTGTCATTATGCCAAATAGGAGGACCTGAAATTGGACATGGTGGTACCTCACCCAGAAATGGAGGAACTTGTGATACAATGGGTGGATGTCCACATGGAAATAATCTTTCATGTTGAGAGCTGTGACCCAGGCTCCCCAGTGTAGGGAGGGGGATAATTGATGCCAGTGTCACCCTGTGGAATTTGGACTTCCTGATGAATGTATTCAGTAACTGAAGATCGAGAATGGGGCGATGTTCTCTGCCCTTTTTTAGGATGAGGAAATATATTGAGTAGAAGCCTTTTCCCCTGTACTGAGGCAGGATGGCTCTATCGCCCCATTGAGAAGCAGAGTGTCTGCTTCTTTTTGGAGGAGCAAGTGGTTGGAGGGAACCCCGGGGGAGGGAGGTCGGTCATGGGGGTGGTGGGGTGGGAAGGAGAGGAACTCTATGGAGTATCCATGGAGGATGATCTCCAGTATTCAACTCTCTGTGGTGACCTTGCCCCAGTTGTGGGCGAATGGGGTAAGACAGCCCCCAAAGATGACATGGGGTGCTTTGGGTGGCATTGAGGGGGGTTCACAGGTCTCAACATGCGTGTCAAAATTGTCCTTTGGCTCGTGGTTGGGAGAGGGTTGAGGAGGTGGTTGTGACAGAGGCAGGGAAGCTAGGCCTTTGAGTCTGTTGTCATCAGCGTGGGGGCTCTGGTTGGTGCTGATACTAGGCAGGGTAAGGTGTGGGTGGCCGTGGGTGGTAGGGTTGTTTCTGCTGCCTGCATCTATGGGCCAGGGTGTATATACCAAGGGACCATAGTGTCTATCTGGCATCCGTCAATGACAAGACAGATGACTCCCTGCACTCTCTGAAGAGTTTTCTCTCATCAAAGGGAGGTCCTTGATTATATTTTGGACCTGACTGGGGAAGCCAGAAGTTGGTAGCCATGAATCCCTGCGCATAACTACCCTGGTAGCTAAAGACTGAGAGGACATGTCGGCCACATCCACAGCTGTCTGGAGGGCCACCTTGGTGACCAGTCTCCCTTTGTCTACCACAAAGTATCATCTCTCCACCCACTTAGGTGGGGTGCCCATGAGGCCGATGTGTGCCACACAACCTGTTCCAGGATGACCTCGTTGATACGGAGGGCCACACTGGACAGCACTTGGGTTTGGAGGATGTCCAGCAGTTGATGTTTGAGGGTCCTGAACCTCCTCCAATGGGATTCCCAGGTCTACAGCCACCTTCTGAAGCAAGTCCTGGTATTGCTGGTGATCATCTGGTGGAGAGTGGGAGAGGGATGATTGCCTCTTCCAGGGACAAGGATATGCTGGCTGGGACCAGTGTAGCAGGCAGTACTGGTTCAGTATCTCCCTCTTCTTCATACACCGATGGTGCTGGTGGGTGTAGAGGGGATGTCTGGTAGGATTCCTGAGATGATGCATGGCATCTGTGGTATGGATCCCAGGATCCCCAGTATGGCCAGAAGGAGGGGTCCATCAGATGCTGTGGGCCCCACAGCAAGTGGTACCAGGCCTCTTTTATTGTTTCATAGAACAGAGCACAGGGCAATCTAGATTGCATGTCTGGGTCCCAGCACGGCACTTGTGAAAATGATGGTTCCACCTCAGAGAATTCCTTGGAGTCAGAGAATGGTTCCAGGAATGGCGGGACCGTTGGTACTGGAGGGCTGCAGTGCGGTGGCAAAGGGATGAGCTTATCTGGTAGAAGCAGCAGGGGTTCATCCTCTGGTGTATGGATGTCATGGGTGAGCTGAGGGCTTGAGAGAATGCCCAACTGTGGGTAGGAAAGGTTAACTCCTCCACCGTAAAAAATATGTCCATTTGGCCAGGGGTTCATGGAGCACCCATGAAAATGCTGGAGGGACCTGGCGGTATCTGTGTGGCTGCCCTGTCTGGCAGGTGCTTGGGTACTGGTGGAGCAGGTGGTGTTGTATGCACCAGTCAGCGTTCTGGAGGCTTGAATACCAATATGATCATTGGTACCATTGGATCCCATTTGCACTTGGCTTTACCCTCCATCTAGGGCATCTTTGGTGCGTGTCCGGCCAGATTCGCACAACATCTCACCCAACCTGGCATGACTCGGGGAAGGAAACAAAGGGCTTGTGAGCAGTCCTTTGTGAGGACCTGCTCTTATGCCCGTGAGAGTGTTTTTTGCTCTTATGCCAGGACTTGTCCTTGCCCCTCAGTGCCACTGGTTCTGAGCCATGTGAGGTGCTGGAGAGGTGCTGGTAGTGTCAGCTGTATAGGGAGTCTCCTGAACCAAGATCCGAGTGTGCCCAGGGGCCGCATCGCCTCCTCCATAAGGTATTTGTGGAGGCGGAGCTTGTAGGTTTCCTGGGCCTGAGTGGGAAGGACTTACAGATGGCACAGCATGCTGCAATGTGTGCCAGGCAGTAGAGGCATCACTGGTACTCGTGGCTCATGGAGAAGGAACACAGGCAGGAGACACAGTTTTTGAAGCCTGTGATCCTGTGCATAGTCCCTGGGGGTGCTGTCTCCTAATGGGGAAAGAACTACTAAACTAATTACACTATGCAAACTTACCTGTAAAACTATCTACAGACTATGTACAAACAAAATAACTCTCTTAGCAGACTAAGAGCATGAAGGAACAAGGGGTTCCGACTCAGTCCATGTGGTGGAAAGAGGGAACTGGAGGGATGTCAACTGGAAGCATGAGGAGATGCACTATGCTAAGTCAGACACTGCTAAGAAACACTTCTGGACTCAGGTGCAGGGAATACACATAGGGACCATCACTTGAAGAAGAACATATGTTTCAATGGAAAGTTTCAGATTGGCAAATCAGCATTTTGTGATGGAAAAAAATTGTTTCCAACCAGCTCTATTAACTCATTTTATTAATGTCAATACAACAGTACTTTTAGAAAAAAGATGGAGAATGAGTAACTTGCAGAATGGTGACAGCTGAACTGAGAGACTGAGAGGGAAACTGTTTTGTCCAGTTTGCAAATGATTCCTGAAAGCATTGCTCATCAGGACTAGCTGCATGAATCCAGTTTCTTACACCAGCGTTCCTGCTGTTCAAGAAGCATTAAGGAGGCAAAGAAAACTATTTCCCAGCAAATCAATAAAAGCTATTTACATTTAGTGTTAAGTTCCAACCAGCAGAATAAAGAAATTCTATAAAGTAAGGCCCTGCTGGAGGGTTGAGTTATATAAAGATGAACACTGATTAAAACTGGAATTCAAAAAAGCAATTAGTGTGCACAAAACAGTCTTCTTATGTGCAGCTCAATTTTTTACAGATTCTACTGGAATGTTATTTTTCATATTCCTTCCTGCCTTCAATGAGTGATTGTAAATTGAAGACTATCCAGGGATATATAGTGTGAATTTTAGCTACAGAAAAGATGCAATTTTTTTACATACAGAATTAAAGCTGACATCAATTTACTTTGCAAATATTTTTTATTTATTTTATTTTGGGTGTTGACCTAAGTAAATTACCATCTTTTACAAAATGAAAGAATAATTTTATATATTTAAAAGAAAGAAGGATATTGGTTATATAGGGAAATAGAAACTAAGAATAAGGAAATCTGGAATAACAAGAATGTTGATGAGAAAGTTTATCTTTTGCATGTGGGGTTTTTTTTTTAAAGAATTAGTGCTAGGATTAATGTGTCAATCTTTATAATCTCACATGGACATTTTGTTATGGGGACAGAATATATCAGTAAATAACAGGGTTGCTAATGTCTCAATTATCTTGGATTCTTTTGGTTCATCCATGAAACCAATGCCTAGGGCAGTGGCTCTCAACCTTTCCAGACTCCTGTACCCCTTTCAGGAGTCTGATTTGTCTTCCATACCCTAAGTTTCACCTCACTTAAAAACTTCTTGCTTACAAAATCAGACATAAAAATACAAAAAAGTGTCACAGCACACTATTACTGAAAAAATTCTTACTTTCTCATTTTTACCATATAATTAAATAATACATCAAATGGAATATAAATATCATTCCTACATTTCAGTGTACATTATATAGAGCAGTATAAACAAGTCATTGTCTGTATGCAATTTTAGTTTGTACTGACTTTGCTAGTACTTTTTATGTAGCCTGTAGTAAAACTAGGCAAATATCCAGATGAGTTGGTGTATCTCCTAGAAGGCCTCTGTGTACACCCAGGGGTACATGAGAATCACTGGCCTAGGGAATCTATTAATTGCCTTTGGAGAACCTTTGAAGTCTTAAATTCTTCTACATTGCATTGTCTTGTAGTTGCTACTAGAGAGGCAAGTACTCCCCAAAATATTTTTGCAGTAGTTGCTAGAATTAAAAATGTGTGGAATTTACTGCCCACACCCGTCAGAGTTCACTTTCTATAAACATTTGATGTTGTAATAATGAGGGCATGAAGGATGTACCCCAATTGTGAGCTCAACTTGGGAAAGTGGGTAAAGGTTCATAAAATGACACAATAACCTTTGAACACTAAGTGGAGATTGGAAAAGATAAAAAAGGAAAACAGACTGAATGCATCCAAACAAAATGACCTATAACTGAAGGACTGTGTTAAGATGGTAAACAAGAGGAGTGTGGGACTGGAAATCAGTGGTTGGTGTGTGTAATCAAAATTGGTGTGTGTAATGGGGTGCACTCACCTCTCACGAGTGCCCCCATCTCAGTGTGTGTGCCTGCACTCTCTCTCTCCCCCTCTCGGTGGTGAGTCTTTGGTGACTCAACCTTCTGGCCGAGGTACAAAGTCTGTATGCAGGATAAAAATCAAAACTTCTTTTGGGATATAGGTCACCTGTTGGAGGTATCTGAGTGCCCTCTGTAAGGTCCCTTGATCTGCAGCCCTATCTTGGGGCTCACTCCTCAATCAGTCCAGCAGGGCCTATCACAGTACCCTGGTTTTAAGTGTCCCTCAGCCCCCTGCTGGGCTCCCTCAAATTGTCCCCATTCTTCAAGCAGTTCCAGCCCTGGTGAGGGGCCATATCCCCTAGGGCTCCCTTCCTGGAGACTCTTCGCCTCTCTGGTCTTTCTGGGCCCAGCTCTTCAGCTGGGCCACTAAAAGAGTTCAGTTCCCAGGCCACTTTCCCAGAAGGCTCACCTTCTACTCTGGGTCCCAGCCCAGGGACCCTATAGAGAGCAGCCATCTGCCATGTCCCTTTAAATAAACTGAAACACTGCTACAATTCCCTGGGCCACTTCCCCATGGCCCCAGTTCATTCTTTGCCCTTACCTCAGGGCCTTGTCTGGGTTGAGTCCCAACAGCCAGCCCAGAACTCTTTGTTCCCTCAGCCTCTGCCAGCACTGCTCTGTCCAGGGTCCTGTAGCTCTGTCAGCCTGCCATTCTCACCAGCCACACTCCTCGAGCTCCAGCAAGGAATTGATTTCGCTCTGGCCCTGCAGCTGTTCTTATACTAGCCTGCTGGGCCCTGATTGGCTGCTTCCCATACAGCCACCCTAGGCAGATTGGGATGTGTGCCCTTTTCTGGGATGTGTGCAGCAGGGCTGCAAGGCCTTCAGCAGGGGGCCTCCAGAAATAGTCCACCCCGTCACAGTGTATCAGGAATTTGGTCTAATTGGTGGACAAAATAATGAGGGGATGGACTATTCTACTCGCCACTTCCTTTTGGAATCCTTTATTGAAAAAAAAAATCAGTTGGAGAATCAAACTAACAACTGCTGCCTGGGAGATAGGTGAAATGAAAGAAGTGAGCTCCACCGTCATGGTTGCCATCCCACCTCTGACAATGGAACCTGGTGTCACAGGAGAGACCTCTGCATTGTCCAAACCAAACTGGACCAGAGAGAGGAATCCAGATGAAATTGACACTTCCACCAGCTCCAACTAAATCCCAAACATGACCTGGGATGTGAGACCTAAGTTCCTGCTGTCACCCCCTTCCCGCTCACTTCCTTTTCCTTCCCCACTTTATTTTTCTCTTTCCTATCCCTCTCCTTTTGTATTCTGTTTAGTAAAAGTCTGGATCTTCTGGGTAAGACTGCACATTTTGCAACACTGCTGTGAGCCTGCGAACAGAAAGGTTGGTAAAAACAATGCCCTAAACAGCCTAGTGCTGGTACAAGTTTTCTTGGTCTTGGAGAGGCTGATAAGACTGTGTGCTGTGGCTGTGGTTCTCCACAACTGAGGTTGCAAGTGAAAGTCAGTATCAAAGACAGAAGCTGTATTTTCTAACTTTGTTGTTCTTTTTCTCTCCCTTTTTGTATGTGTTTGTCTTTTAGCAAACAGGATCAGAGCAACATCAAAAGCTCCAGGCCATCTCAAATAATTTTTCTCTTTCCCACCCCCAAAAGGACAGCTGGAAGGTGTAATTTCCAGCTCAGGTAGATATACCCATGATAGCTCTGATGAGCTAGCACATGAAAACTGAGCATAGCCATGGTGGTGGTGCGAGCGGCAGGACGAGCTAGCTGCCCAAGTATTTACCTAAGATTGCAGATGGGACAATACTCAGGCAACTATCGCATCCTGCTGATAGCACCCCCATGGGTAAACTTCTATTTTAATGCAGTAGCATGATCAGAATTAGTGTGGGTATGATTACTCCAGCTCCCATGTAGACATACTCTAAGAGACTCTTAAACAGTTTTTTTTTTTCCTTTTTAAAAACTACAGCTAAAGGAAAAGGTAAGGAATATTGTTAAAATGAAAACCTTAATACTTAACATTTCAAATTCTTCAACTCTTTTTCCTTTATAGGTATCTTTAATAAAAGGTGAAAAAGATTTTTAATTGTGTGTTATACTAAGCAGGCAAAGGTCTTGGTATTCAAAACCCTGAATCTTAACTGTTTAGTGTTCTACTGTGACACAGTTATGTTAACAACTTTGACTCTCTGGGCCCTTTTATGCCATTACAATTAACACAACTGTATGTGAGTTCTGTTTGCATAAATGAATGCAGAAGGCAAATCTGAAGCTTGCAACAGTGTATCTGCACTGAGGGTAGAATACTTCCTATGAGATGAGAAACTGCTGGACACAGCATGAGGACAGGGTTTCCAACACACCTCACCAGAGCCCTGCTTCACAGGTAATTAAACAATCATTAAACTGATCTGATCAAAGCTTTCATAGCTAGGCCACATACACATACAACTACATTGTGAGGAGAGAATATTAAATGTAACTCTGTACTCAGCCAACACATCTTACAGCAGTTGAATCATTTCTAGTAATGATCCAAGAGCCATATAGCCCCAAAAGAGATTTAAAATCTTCTAAAATTTCCTAATATCACGTATCCATTTCTCTCTAAAGTGCTACCACCTCCTGAGAGACTCAAAGCCCCAGTGAGTTTTTCAAGCCCTCATTCTAATTAAGGGCAAGAAAGACATTTCACATTTTATCCTCAGTAAGGGGCAGAGATATAGCTGCCATACCTCAATAGTCACAATTCCTTGTGTAGTTCTCTCCCTGCACCAGAGAGGAAATAATCTACTAGTGGCCACACGAGAAGCATATTACTTCCCCAACTGTGTTGGATCCGCCAAGTCCCCACTCCTGTTGATTTCAATGGGAATACTCAGCTGAGTAACCTTTTGCCAATGTGCATAAGGGATTCAGAAACTGGTCCCAAGTAACAATTCACTGAGTGATATTCACTTAAATATCAATAGCAAAAAGAAATACAGCAGACAGTATAAAAGTGATACATAGGTTACATTTATTTGCCCCACATATTCATTGAACAGTTTCAACTAGCAAATGGATGTGTAAGACAATCAGTCTGTTCAGGAACAATTTGAATAGGAAAAGGTGCCAGATTTACTAAATAAACTGTCCATTTGGAATCGCCATGGCAGAGTAACCTACGGTCATAGAATCATAGAATATCAGGGTTGGAAGGGACCTCAGGAGGTCATCTATTCCAATCCCTGCTCAAAGCAGGACCAATCCCCAACTAAAGCATGGATATAGCTCTCAGAATATTACTAGAGATGAAGAAACACAAAGTATTTTTAATTTAACAAAGATAGAAAGGACAGCCCTGGGTAATTTGTCTAGGGATGGAGTAATCATTATATATCTGGCAGACACAGCTGGATCCACATTAATTATCTATCAGATAAAATATAAGAACAAGATAATAAGAGGGTAAAATGATGAAGTATACAGTCTGAGATTAACTATGGATCCACCTTTTAAATATAAGGGAGAAGAATTGCATCACATTTGGATTAACAAAGATATATTTTCAACAGAAAAACTATCAATAAAAATGGTATTTTATGTATGGCTGAAAAGGGTCATCAGTTATTAGTTTGGATTAATATGTACACTGACACTAGTTTCCCTCAGTGAGTTTTCTGAGATAAGAGAAATAGATATGAGATAATTTAGCTGAGTGCATTGAAGTCCATAGCAAAACACCCATGCTGGCCCTGATGTACAATTTCATTGTTAGTGCATTGCATGTGAAAGGCTTGCTACCACTCAACAATATTTTACATGAAGCTCATATAGGACCACAACTTAATTTGAGAGTTGACCTTGCCCATTTGATTCTGAAGAAGAGAGATTTCAAATTGGAAGGAACCTTTTATCATCAGAATAGGAGTTAATGATGGACTCACTGCATGCTGGCTTACTGATATTCTTAAATCTCTGTTTTAGGTAACCCTAAGAGCCCTGATTCTGACCCACTGAATTCAATGGGAGCTTTGGGAATGAATGAAATGGGTGCAAGTCAGACATGTATGAAGAAAGCATAATAAATCCAAACAAACGTGTTTTCCTCTCTCCAGTGTCCAAGATTTATGTAGGGCCTGAGGATCTGTTGCTACTACTGTAGTTTCGTTTTTATGCTAAAAAGATGTCTCAAGTTTCAATCTAAAACAGTTAGGCTCAGGCTCATTTTATTTTTCTCTGGCATGGACTTTCATGACTGAGGACAAACTGCAGAGAGTGCTCTATCTCAGCACCCAGTACACTATACCTTGTTCTCGCCAACTGCACAATGACTGCTCAACACAGCTGCTTTGGAAGACTGTAGAGGATGAGTGGTCTCTGAAATAGCTGAGTTGCAAAGCATTTGGGACTTTATGTTAGGACCAGGACTTTTAATTTGGGCTGACAAAAATTACAAGTGAAATTCACAACATGATGGTGTACTATGTCCATGCTCATTAGGATAGTATTCATCTGAGCTGGTTACTGGAATGGGCAAAGTTGTGTACAATTACAGTACTAGGGTAAAAACAGCTCTCTGGTTTTGTGTATGCTAATCTGTTCTGGAAAATAATGATGTAAATCACTTAGCTTCTTCAGTTAAAGTGAACAATGGAAAACACAGACTTTACTCAACAGTGGGTTGACACTCAGATCTGAGCAGGCAGGCAACCTATGCCATGACACACATTCCTTTTTACCAGTCAGCCCCCAGAAAGTTAATCTGCTCTTGTTAAACATAAATACTCTTAAATTTGTAAAACCTAATTCTTACAAAGGGTTAAATACTAGAATGTTAGCATGTGGTTAATCTCAGTGGGATACTGGAGTTGGCAGAGGTGTGGAAACATAGATATTTTTGTAATCTTGTTGATATTTCAGTTCTAGTCTGTTGTCTGGAAGCAAGCTGCCAAGTCTGTTGTCTAGGAGCAAAGATGCTCAGATACTGCTATGATAGGGACTATATAAGACATGGATGGACAGTATGCAGGAAATCTGCCTCTATTGTTTTTATGTGTTTCTCACTAGAGGTCATACATTGTTCCTGATAACACTTTTCTCTACTGGTTTCTATTGCACTCTGTTAAGGCATGGTGGCCAGAAAGTCCTGGTCTTTGTTGGTCAATAGTGGACCAATTGCAGCCTTCCAATGTCAGTTGTGTTCAATTCAGGTGGAGTGCTGAAGCCCACTGAAGTCACTATAGGGAAATAATTTCAGTATTTTATTTTATTTTATTGAGAAGGAGCTTTCAGAATTAAAGGAATATACAGGATATATTCACCTTATATATGAGATTGTTATGGTGACTGTGGTTTGTAGTCCTGTGAAAATGGATTAACAGGATGCTACAGTGAGTGTAACAAAGGGGAGAATACAGCCCATGCTATATAAGAAATAGAAAGAATTCTGTTTTGGTCTTTAGGTTCTATCAAAAATTTATTATTAGAGGTTTTCCCTACACTTAATTTTTGAGGATTAGGTATATTGTAGTAGTAAAGACTGAGTATGCACTAGAAAAGGATGTATTATTTGAGTAGTTTAATGCAAGGAATATGTTGAAAAGATTCTGAATCATGTGGTAAAGCTACTGTATGCAAAGGGACAGACAGGAATCACTGGGGAATTAAAACTAAAGATATAATAAGAATCTAATTCCATTTATAATATCCTATAATTCTGCTTTTTCTGATATTTATAGATACATACATAAACACTGGTATATATCATTTGATATAAAGTATAAAGAACTCAGGTCCCATTTTGTAGTCCTGTGCCATATAAACTAGACTATGCTGCTTCTCTTATTAATCCAACTCCTTCCATACATGCATTGTGGACCTCAGTGCGTTGATCTAAATGAGGAAGGCTAAATATATATTCTGCTGTAACATGCTCCCATTGTAGTCAATGATAAAATCTCTCTTGACTTCAATGGGTGCATGATTAAACACCAACAATGGGCTCAATCAACAGCTACTGTAACTCTAATTTAGCCATATATGGCATTGGCTCAAATGTATTAGTTCCAGCTGCCAACCAGTGTCTCAGAATGGAGTAGGATTACTTATTGTGTGATATGTTTCATGGAGGGGGTTGGAATTTTGTAGGGATGCTCAACCACACAAGTTGAAGGTGGCTTCCAAAGATTGGGGTAATTTTGATGAGAATTTTGAGATACATTTTCAAAGGCATAGAGGGGAGTTAAGTACCCAGCTCCCACTAACTTTCAGTTTTATTCCTACAGCCCTAGAAGCAGGTCAATAATTAGTAAAAGAGAAAAGAGGATTATTATTTTAGCTTGAATCAATCACAAGTGAGCAAAGAAAACTTGGAAAATGGAGAATGCTACATTTTCTAATAATGCATAAAACCATTGGAAAAGCAAAACATGATGAAAGTGATTTTGACAAAGAGTCATTGGCTCAGCAAAAGAAAGAGAGAGACTTTGACTTTTAAAACACAATAAATTCAGTAAACAAACATAGTGAAAACAAGAAAATAAATTACAGATGACAAAATAATTTCCCATCCCAAACAGTACAAGGTGCATTCAGCCCACTGCTGAATACATTGATCCAAATTGCTTATGAGAGTATAATATCTAAACGCCAAAAGAAGGTGTAAAATCAATAAAAAAAAATCTAACCCCCCACCCAAAGAACATTAGCAACTCCAATACCAAAAAATTTACATTGTCGACTTTTACATTGTCTTTGCTTGATCCAAACTAAAGCTTACAAGGCATATCACAGATCTATTTGTGAACCTATACTTAACATTAAAAAATAAACACAGTAGGAGGAGAATCAAGGGACAATAATTGAAAAATACCCTGAATAAAACAAAGAATGGCTGTAACCTGGAACATGTTAGAAACACATGAAAAAAAACCAATCTCCATGTCACAGAAAGGACACGACACAGTCAAATGATGCACAAACACATTTGTGGCACTAGTCCTATGAAGAATTCTCCATTGGAGTTCACCCATACTCTTTGCAATTGGAGGCTTGTATACAATTGGCCAGGCTGACTGGCTGGAGTGCATCACCAGAAGCTATCTTCTCATACCATATTGGGATAATCAACAAGTGTCCAAAAACGACAAATCTTTAATACAAACACATACAATGATTTATGACCTAAGCTCTGAAAAGTAAATTCAGAAAACCCATTGAAGACAAGCAAGTTGGCAACATCACAATCCGCAGCAGGAGGAACAGGCAAGAAACCATTAGTATAATTAGGAAAGGCTTGCTCAAGGAGGCAGCTGTATAGACTGGCAATACTGACTCAGGCAGGAATGATTCCACCTCTTATAAAAACTGAGAAATCCAGCAAATGGAACGAAAACCAAGCTTGGCAACCAAGATAGCCACTGAGACCCATGTAAAATTTGTAATATCAATTAAATGAACCAGTTTTGTTACACCTGCTGCTACATGGGAAGAGGTAAGACTCTAGAAACAAGACTAGGAATCCTCACAGTAGAATTATAAACAAGGGATTCAGCAAGCAACCCTGGGAATTCCAGCTGCCTATCCTGCAGCCTCAGCTTAAAAAAAAATCTCCAAGTGTTAAAAAAGTCTTTGATAACATCTCAAAATTGAGCCACCCAGGGTCCAACAAAAAACATTCCTGATTAAAACCCAAACCTCCTACCCACTGAAGAAATGCAAAGGTTTTCAATGAACAGGGTCATCCACAAACAGCAGCTGCTGCAGAGACTGTAACTGAAAAGTAATGACTCTGCTCCAAAGATCAATGATAACTTGAGTATGCACTAGAAAAGTGCATACCCTTTCCACAAGAGGCAGACACAAAATATTCTGCCTCAGCCAATGATAGACATGCCAGAAAAAGTACAAAAGAGTCTTCTGAACTTTTTGTAAAACAAGAGGATGGGGATCCGAAACAATACACTTATGTACACCATAGTCATTAATAACTTAATTGCCTCTAACACCCAGCCTTGGAAGGAGAGTTGAGGCAAACATCACTTCCACCTCTGCAACTTTCCCACCAACTTTTCCATATCTCCCTCCCAATACTGACCCAAAATATCAGCCAGTCCCAGCATAATTCCCAGTATCTTAATGCCAGTTCGGCTCCACACTAGCCCCCCCCCAGCAAAGTCAGGGGGCAGGAGATCACTGAAGCGCCCAGCAGGAGTATTGCCCTTCCCCCAATGTATGTGCCCTGAGGAAGCCTGCTAAAAAAAAATTCTGACATTCAGTCAAAACCTGGACATCATAAGCATGAGTAATAAACACAGTCAGATCATCAGACGAAGGTTAGACGAAGGTTTCTAACCATTAGAGGAGTGAAGTTCTGGAACAGCCTTCCAAGGGGAGTAGTGGGGGCAAAAAGCATATCTGGCTTCAAGACTAAGCTTGATAAGTTTATGGAGGGGATGGTATGATGGGATAGCCTAACTTTGGCAATTAATTGATCTTTGATTATTAGCAGGTAAATATGCCCAATGGTCTGTGATGGGATGTTAGATGGGGTGGGATCTGAGATACTACAGAGAATTTTTTCCTGGGTGCTGGCTGGTGAGTCTTGCCCACATGCTCAGGGTTTAACTGATTGCCATATTTGGGGTCGGGAAGAAATTTTCCTCCAGGGCAGATTGGCAGAGGCCCTGGAGGTTTTTCACCTTCCTCTGCAGCGTGGGGCATGGGTCACTTGCTGGAGGATTCTCTGCACCTTGAGGTCTTTAAACCACGATTTGAGGACTTCAATAACTCAGGCATAGGTTAGGGGTTTGTTACAGGAGTAGGTGGGTGAGATTCTGTGGCCTGCGTTGTGCAGGAGGTCAGGCTAGATGATCATAATGGTCCCTTCTGACCTTAAAATCTATGAGTCTATCAGCATATGCAGAGACTTTCACCCCAGCACAAGCTGGAAGAGAGAGAGAATGGCCAGAAAGGAGCTTTCAAACATGCATAACAGAGGCTTGATAGAAAGAGCATACAATAAGCCAGTCAGGGAACCACCCTGTCTGATTCCCATGAAAACTGGAAAGGGGTCATTCAAAACACCATTTATATATATATATATATATATATATATAAAAATCATCATTATATAGTAACTGAATGCAGGAGACAAACCTGGGCCGAAACCCAAAAGCACAAAGGGTGTGAATCAAATAGCCATGAAAAGCCTTTCCTTGATCAAGGGAAATCAACCTAATGTACAAATCATATTTCTGAGGCTGAAATTACATTCCTCGTAGGAAAAGGTTATCAAAATGGACCTGTTGGGGATGCAATAGGTCTGATCAGGGTGAACAAGTGAACCAATCACAGTTTTCGGTCTATTTGCCAAAGCCTTTGAAAAAAGTTTATAGTTGGAGCAAAGCAGGAACACTGGTCTTCAATTCTTCACCTTCCCAAGCTCCCCCTTCTTAAGCAGAAGGGTAAGAACTTCTTGATGATTACTGAGTGGCAATATCTTCTCTCTGACACTCTCCTGAAAAACCTGGAGCAACTCAGTTCCAAGAAGGATCCAAAAGGCCTTATACAATTTAATAGGCAAATTATCGATTCCTTGGATCAAAAACATTTAGGGGAGAAGTCAGTTCTGAGAGCATCAGATCTTGTTCAAGTCTGTCATCATCCAAGTTGAGATCATAGGAGGAGCCACAAGGAGCTGCCATTTCTCAGCTGGACATAGAGACTCTGTGGTATACAGGTCTGAGAAAGAAATCATAGCAAAATTCCTAATCCCCAGAGGATCTGAAAGCACTTGACCCAGAAATGTCTTGAAATGACCAATCATCTTTTGCTCTGCATGTTTCTTTTCCAGGCTGAACAAAAACTGAGTAGGTGCATCCATTTGAGAAAGGCCCTGAAGTTGGGCTCTAGCCAGTGCATCCTGAACTTTGCTATCCAACAGGCCCATAAACGCTGCTTTTGATATTTCAAGCTCTGATGAAATCCAGTATACTAACTGCCATTAAAGGCTTTTTCAAGTTCCATAATCCTCAACTCTAACTCTAGCAGGGTTGTCTGCTGACCAAAATATTTAATATGTAGACTTACCTCCCACCATTGCCTCAAGGAGGGAAAAATATCCTTTGAGGCAACCCAGGCTCCACAAAAATAATTGACAGAGTCCCAAAACTTCTTCTGGACAACTCTTAGAATCCCTGGTGGAAGGCAGGTAGCTGGCCATTTGAACCTTGTCATTTGACCACCTGAGAACCTCCAGACCATGGGTAATTATTGTTTGGGGGTGCTTTATAACTATTGTGTTTGTATATGATTGAGACTAAATAAAGCAGAGAATCTGAGTAAAGCATTTTGCTGAGAGTTCTAGAGACTAATAAAGTGAAGGTTTTAAGTAAAAGCACTTGATTTTGTGTGATTTATGCTAGCCGTATAGAGGTGCTGCATCTCTCTTGGTTTGTTTCCTGATACCACCTCGCAGAGAGTAGTTACCAAGAGCTTTGGTTTTAGGGAACCCCGGGTAACAATCAGTTTTTTGACAAACAGAAGCAGTACAGATTGAAACTCAGACACAGACACATATCATAATATATTAAGCAGACAACAAAAACAGATTAAGGTCAGGAAACTAATCTGCCACCTCTACTCCACATTTCCCCATATGTCTCATCTACTCCACATTTCAGTCTCATCCAGAAACATATGAATAGTGTCTGGGGTAAACTCCCTCTCAGGGGGTTCAGGGCTAAAGGAATCTGTGAGTTTGTTAGCCCCATGCTCTCAGAGTCACTATCAACCTCAAGGGGGGGAACCTGACAGAGGCCAGAGGGAGGGGGCTGCTGGGATTGAGGGGGCAAAATTACCACCAGAGAGTTCTCCAGGCCCCCAACCAAAGAACCACCCTCAGCAGCACCCTCAAGAGTGAGTGCTCCGTGACTGCACTGACCAAACTAGCTGCTTTGCCCTCAGAAACTGGCATCCCCTTCACCTTCCATGGCCATTTTGACTTTGGGGCTTGCCAGCAAGCCAGAACCCTCAGCCAAGGCTGTGGATTCCATAGCAACAGGCTCAGCCTCCCTGTCACAGTCAGGTTCAGGCTGAGAGGCCACTGAGTCAGGAGCCACAGAACCAGTAATACCATTTCCCCAGCTTGTAAAGGGGGCACTAATCCCCCTGAACCAACATCCTGAGACATATCTTGGGCCTGTTGAGAGTGTCTGCCACAACTACCCCAACCTGTGCTTTACTCTCACAAACCCCCACATTCCTAGGCAAAGGGTCACTATTCCCAGGGGGCAGTCTGCCTCTTCTTAGGGCACTGATTAAACAAATGTGTCAGACTCCCACAGTGAAAACTGGCTACATGCCGTCACTGGCAACAAACACACTGCAGTCACGCTCCCAAGTCTTATGCTTCAGGCAAACTTTTAACATGTTGGAAGCATTGTTTAATAACATATATACCTGCCTACAAAAGGACAAGACTGACAAAGCTCTGGGGCTTTTAATCCCCAAGAAATCCTCCTAATAAGGCTAGTGATCCACCATAACTCACCAGTTGCTTATTTCCTAAAAAAGGAGGAACACTACAGATAGTGACTTTAATAGCAGGTGTTGAGAGGGGCACTACAGAAACAAAAGCACCCTGCACAACAGTCCTTTCCACAACCACCTGCTCAACAAAGCTAAGCGTGGCCACAAACACAACAGCCTTGCTTATGTGGGAGGCATACCTCACATTTTAAACTCCAATCACCTTCCCCACAGGTAGAACACAATCCTCCACAAAGGCAGAGTCTGGAGGCAAAATCCATAACCCACAGCTACAGGTTAAACCTTCAGAATCAACCAATGTCTCTATTTCCCAGGGACAGAAATCCTGAACTTAATTCACAACAACCAAAAAACTAATTAAACACACAGAAAACAGCCCCCCATTTACCCAACAGAAAGAAAAAGAGAACAGCAAAGCATACCCATTCTTAGCCTCCCTCCCAAACACGCCCACAATCCTCTGAGAGAGAGAGAGATTCTTTAACCTGGTGTCTCCCTTCCATCTGGGAGGCACAGGATTCAGTTCCTCTGCTTCAGTGACTCTATCCACAGTGGAACAGCTTCTACAGGAGAGATTGAGGGAGCCCCATATCTCAATGATTTGAGCACCTCTGTCCTGAGAGGTGAAGACCGCTATTCAAATCCTCCCTGGCAGAGAGGTGAATTGAACGTAGGTCTCTCACTTCCCAGTTAAGTGCTCTAATCACAGGGCTAAAAGTGATAATGTGAGCACCACCTTCTCTGGCCATTTTTTGACCTGAGCTTGTGAGCATGCCTACCGGATCAGGCACCACACATCAGATAGGTGTGCAAATGCTTATCTTCCCCAGTTCATGAATTGTTTTGGAGCTTAGGCAGGAGATTAGCATCTAAATGTGCCTGGAAGCAGAAATTTAGGCACTTAGGAAATTTTTACCCTGAAAATTTAGGTTCTGATTGAGTTTAAGCACCTATGGGGTTTGGCAGGAGTTTTGTAGTGGATCCTAAAACAGGGACCTAGGCACCTGAACTCAGATTTAGTGCCTAAGTTTGGGGTTTAGGTACATAAGTACCTTTGTGCATCTAGCACAAAGCATTTCAAAAACACCACCTGAAATCTGAGGCCCCCAAAATTAGTGGCCACTTTTTAAAAATATTGAAACTCAAAACTCAAAAGTTCCTGACTCTCAGTCCTGTGCTTGCTTTATCAATGTACTTTTGTCTGTACAGTTATAGATTATTCATATTACAGAAGTGAGATGATCCAATGCAACAGAAAGAAAGGAAGTGAAGAGAACACACATTGACCTGTACATTGTAGATCTGTTCTGTGATTAATTATTAAATGGCTTGAAAATAGGAATACAGGAGGATACTGTTTGAAGCATTTTAATTTTTTTTTTAAAGAAATCTGTAGGGTTTAATATTTGTTTCTCTGTAGCTGTCATGATTCCCTGTACCGAACATACAATGTGAAATTAGAACCTTATATTTGGCATTTCCTGTATGTGGCTGAGATTATAATGAACATATACGCACTAACTTATTTATTATTTGCAAGCAGCAGTATTGGGGACATGAAGGAATGCAAGTAGTCATTCAAGGTAAAGAGAGATATCATCACCATTTTCCACTTCAAGCACTAATATCTCAACACATCAAAGACGGCAACATTGTGTCAGCTCAGGTTGCCAAACTTAGGCAAACAGGGATAATACTAACTCTTCTACTTCACTAATCAATTTTTTTAAAAGACAACCAAGGCCTATTGTAGACAAGAGAAGAACTGAACAGCTTGCAGGTGGTGTTTGAATGAACGCTTACAGTCTGTGCTCAGCTAATTCGAGTCACACCGTGGTGTCTTTATTTAGAGGAGATTGGCACAAGTACCTTCATACACAGCAACTAACCTTCATCAGTTTTCTCCAATGGACAAGAAAATTCACTTTTTGCCCAGTGTTTCATCTGGAAAAAAAAATCCTCATTGGCAAGAGATGCTTTTATCTCAGGGAACAGTGAGATTGGGAAGAAAGCTGTAATTCAAAGGTTAAGCGTACCTGCTGCATGACGGAGTAGCTTTCTGTCTCAGTATCTTGATGAAGTTTTGCAATAGTGATCAATGCTCTATCACAAAAGGACCACCCTAACTGGAACAAGTCCAGGAGAAAAACAGTTATTTAAAATGAACTCATTCAGAGCTCTTCTCACATGTAGAAAATATGCACAATTGTATCAACATCCCAAACTAGAAGAGTTCAAAGTTCCCACACCTAGAGTTTCCCTTAACTCTCCCATCCAACTACTGACCCAGTTGAACTGTGCTTACTTTTTCAGATCTGACAAGGTCACAGAGCAAGCTGGTAGAACTAAGGTACTGTTCATACCTCTGGTGCTTTGAGTCTGGTGCTGCTTTCCTGATCTAAACAAGGTTAAAATGCCTTTTGTGTACTTGGAAGTACATTTGTTTAATGTACAAAGACAATCTTATACTTTACTGTGAATTTCGTATTCTCTGTGGTGTCCAATTTGGAAAGGTGGTGTGTGTAAAAGACAATAAGTGCAATATTTAGCCTAGCAGACCATGCAAACAGTGTATTATACGGTTTGTAAGCAAGCTGTGTATATCGGGAAGCTTTAAAGAATGCCTCAATGTTTTCTTATTTTACCCTTGATGTATTGCACTCTTGATTTTCAGGGAATACACCTTCTGAAACACTTAAACCCAAAGCCACAAAGATACTTAGGTGCCTAATCCCAGCCACTGTGATCCACAAAACCACCACGCCTCCTCCCAGCCATTTTGTTTTGAGTTAAGCAAGTGCCCAATTCATTCTCACAAGAAATGACTTAGGTGCCTAAGCCACCTGGCTCCAGGAGAGGGGTTTCTGGTAATGGATCACTAGTAGAGGTAGGTGCCTAACTTTCTGAGGGGGTAGGATTTAGGACACACCCCTCTCATCAGCATCTCCCATTGGATAGCTTAGGTGACTCCCCATCTAGCGTGCTTTCTTTTGTGGACTGCATTCTAAGGTGTCTCTCTCAGCTGATGCACTGTATAGGAAGCCTAGCGTATCTAACTCAGACTTTGTGGATAGCATTATTGTTCCAGTGATTTTCTAGGCACTTAAGTCCCTTTGTGGATCTGGGCCTTAGTGTTTTCCACATAGGGAAAAGCATAGTATAAGAATGTTATACACCCTATTTGCATTTCAAAACTGGTAAATCCCTGAGGTTTTCAGAATCTTTCAAAGGGATAATTCATGCCCTCCCCTCCTGATAACTTCAGAGGGAGTTAAAGGATCTCAGTCTGCAGTTTCCAAGAGATGTTCTGAACCTTACTGAATACAATCCAGACCTTCTTTTGAAAACCTTTCCATTAGTCATTTCACCTCCACCAAGGCCAATAATTAAAAAAAAAAAAGTCTCGTTCTCCATTGCCTTATGCAGCCACTTACACTTCTGTAAAAGAGGCATAAAATGATGCCATTCTGATTTAGAAGCATCTTATGCCCATTTTACAGATGTATGTGACTACAGTGCAAGCAATGGGCTGGACACTGGCCCCCATATTTTATCTGCTCTAGGGCTTAACTGGTCAGTTGCATTTTCCTCTAGTAGGTGTTGCACACACACCATTATCTGTCCTCTACACCACTCTTCTCAGCCTCAGATTACTGGCTTCTTCTGGAACAAAAAGATGTTTGGCCAGAGTTTTGTGTTCCAACCATCACCAGCTTCCAGAACAGTCTTTTTGGGATGGTTGAAGCCTTAAAGATGCTCAAAGTTGCTCCTTGGGACAGGACCTGTATGGGTGACCAAAGGATCAGGAAACTGCAAACATGGCTTACACCTTTCCCCTCAATCTGCAAAGGGCACAGAGAAGCCAATCTCCAGGATCTGGCCTGACACATTTTCCTCACTAAAAGGAAGCCCGTGCTTTACACTTATAGAAGTTACGTTGGCAGAGTGTATATCGTGTATGGAGGCTGTGTGTATACAGCAGGCTATTTATTCCTTCTCCCTGCCACCCCCACACAATCACCATATGCTTTCCCTGGCCCATACACCTATCCCACTTCCATCCCCTCCAACAAGATTCCCATCAGCATAATTACATATTATATCCTTTCTGCTTTGAGCCCCTCTATTTTGGAGATGAGTTTTAGTTCAAGATGGCTTCTATTGCAGAATGAACCTCACACACGCTGTGCTGTCTTCATAGAATTATAGAAATTCAGGGATGGAAGGAATCTCAAGAGATAATCTAGTCCAGCCCCTTGTGCTGAGGAAGGACCAAGTAAACCTATATCACCTGATAGGTGTTTGTCCACCCTGTTCTTAAAAATCTCCAATGACAGGAATTCCACAACCTCACTTTTTATAATTACAGGGTAAAAATGAGAAAGAAAGCAATTTTTCAGTAATAGCGTGCTGTGACACTTTTGTATTTTTCTGTCTGATTTTGTAAGCAAGTAGTTTTCAAGAGAGGTGAAACCTGGTGGTATGCAAGACAAATCAGACTCCCGAAAGGGGTACAGTAGTCTGGAAAGCTTGAGAGCCGCTGCCTTTGATCATATTTGTTGCAAACTCAAAGACCCTTGTCCTGCCCCCTTTCCCAAGACCACACCCCTGTCCTTCCCCTCTCAAAGGCCCCATCCCCTGCTCACTCCATCCCTGCTCCCTCTATCTCCCCCACCCTCACACACTTTCACTGGGCTAGGGCAGGCAGTTGGGGTGCGGGGTGCAGGCTCTGGGACGGAGTTTGGGTGCAGGTGCGGGGTGAGGGCTCTGGGAGAGAGTTTGGGTGTGGAGTGCGGGCTCTAGGCTGTGGTACAGAGTTGGGGTGCAGGAATTGGAGGTCAGGGGGCTGGCGCATACCTCAGGTGGCTCCCGAAAGTGTCCGGCACACCCCTTTAGCAGCAGCTCCTAGGCGGGGGACCCAGGAGGTCTCTGCGTGCTGCTGCCCTCAGGTACCAGCCCCACAACTCCCATTGGCCACAGTTCAAGAACCAGAGGCTCCTGACCCTTTTAAATCACCTGGGCCCCTGGGCAATTGCCCCCTTTGCCCCCAACCTCCTGTTGGTGGGCCTGGGTTCTGAATTGCTTAATTAGTTCCTTAAACACCCTAAGATGAATTTTATCAGGCCCCACCAACTTGAAGACATCTATGTTATCTGAATGTTCTTTAACCTGTTCTTTCCCTATGCTGGCTTGTGTTCCATCTCCCTTGTTGTTAATATTAATTGTGTTGAGTGTCTGGTCACCATTAACCTTTTTATGGAAGATGGAAGCAAAATAGGCATTAAACAACTCTGCCTTCTTGATGTCATCAGTTATTAGCTCTCCTTCTCTGCTAAGTAGAGGATCTACACGTTTCTTCACCTTTCTCTTGTTCTTAATGTATTTAAAGAACCTCTTCTTATTGCCCTTTATGTCCTTTACAAGTTGTAACTCAGTCTGTGCCTTAATCTTTCTAATTTTGTCCCTACATGATTGTGGTATTCATGTGTACTCCACCTTAGAATTTCACCCATGTTTCCAATTTTATAGGATTCCTTTTTGAATTTCAGATAATCAAAGACCTCCTGATAGAGCCATGTTGGCCTCTTACGAGTCTTTCTATCTTTCCTTCACATCGGGATAGTTTTCATTTGTGCCTTTAATGTTGTCTTCTTGAGAAACTGCCAGCTCTCCAGAACTCCTTTATCCCTAAGATTTTCTTCCCTTGGGACCTAACCTAGCAGTTTTCTGAGTTTGTTAAAGTCCATTGTCCTTGTTCTGATGCTCTCACTTTCTCCTTTCCTTAGAACTATGAAATCTATCATTTCATGATCACTTTCAACCAAATTGCCTTCCACCTTCAGATTCACTTCCATTTCCTCTCCATTGGTCAGAATCAAATCTAAAATAGCTGGGACCTGGGTTATTTCCTCCTCTTTCTGAAACAAAAAGTTGTCCCAAAAAGCTTATTGCAAATTTTGTGTATTTCTGTATTACTTTTCCAACAGATGTCCGGTTAGTTAAAGTCCCCTATTAATACCAGGTCTTGTGTTTTGGATATTTATGTTATTTGTTCTAGAAATGCCTCATCCACCTCCTCATCTTAATTTGGTGAGCTATTGTAGACCTCCTACTATGGCATCACCACTATTTTTTACCCCTTTTATTTACCCAGAGATTTTCAACTGGTCTGCCTCTCACCTCCTTCTGTACTCAGAACAAGTGTGCATTTGTGTATATATATATATTCTTTATTTATAATGCAACAGCTCTTCCCTTTTATCCTATCTGTCCTTCCTAAACAAGCTATACTCATTTATACCAATATTCCTGTCATGACACTTATCCCACCAAGTCTCTGTGATGCCAATTAAGTTATAATTTAGATTATGCGCTAATACTTCCAGTTCATTCTCCATTCTACTTGCATTTGTGTATAGACAATAAGACAGAAGTGCCCCAGAGATACTCATTAGTTGACTAGCTCTCAGTCTCATTTTCCTAGCCACTAGTTGCCTTCATCTTACTAGCTCCTAGGCTAGGAGCCTGTGTGCTTTTCAAAGCCTGAGCCCCACACAGCTGGAATGGACATCTCAACCTCTCTCACTCAGCCACCTCTAATCACTGGCCTAGTTCAGTCAAAGATGACACTGCTCTCACTCGGACACTTGACATTTGTTCTCTTGTTTGTTGCATCCTTCCATCCAGAATAAAAGACATTCTGAAAGTATATGGAGAAAAAATATAACTTGTAACTGGTTGCTGAGGAGCATGGTGGCTATTTCTTTTGATGCAGGCTGTTCCTCAACTGCACTCTGGAGTCCAGGCAGGCAGCAAGTTACTGGGCTCCAAGAGCCTATCCCATGAAGGATCATGAAGATGGAAGGCTAGGATTTAATGTCTTGCTCTTGTTTGTCACTTAGACAATTTGCATATATTTAACTTTTTAAAAAACTTTTCCTTATAAATCATTCCACATCCTGACTGTAGCAGGACCTTACCCAGTCTGCCTTCAGGCCCTGTCACTGCCTCAGTTTCCCCTTCTTCCTCAGTTAAGGAAACTTCATACTGTGTGGGCTCTCAATACTGCTCTCCTTCTGGGTGTGGTTTATTAACATAAAACACTCAAACACTTGCAGGCCTTTCCCGTAGGGTTAATTAGTCAGTTTAGAAATTGGCTTCAGTAGACTGCCTGCCTCCAAGCTCACTGTACTTTGCTAGTTTAGCTCCTCAGCTAAAACATATTCCTTACAATGCTTTTACCTAGCCCCTAAAAAAAAAAAAAAAAGAGAGCGTCAATTACCCCCCCCAAATGACCACAGGCTGCCTTTTATCTTGCAGAAGCCTTGGTTTAGTCACATGTTCCCACCACATGACCCATGTCCTCTCATTCTCTTCACCTGGGGAGGTAGGCTACACCTGTCACTTGTCCAGCTGAGTCCCTACCACTTAAAGGGCCATCTCACTGTATGAAACTGATCATTTTTACTATCTCTGAATTTCCTCCCTCCCTCTTTAATATCTTTCTTACAACAAGGTACGCAGAAAAGAACAGAATGCTCCATGTATACTCACACCAGTGCTTTGTAGAGAGAGACTATTGCCACAATGCTCTGTTATGTTTATGTTCATTGGCCTTGTTTTCTGCCATGTCTCATTGTAATGCTTAAACATGTTTTCAACTATCTGCTATACTGAATTGAATCAATATGAAGTCAAATTAATGGGAAAGTATTTCTTATTCCACTAGATAAGAAAACCATATTCATTTGGGGATTACAAGATATGTTAAGATAATTGTTTCCATATAAGAGTTTTGTCTGCTAATTGGCACTAGATATTGTAAGAGCCAGCTGTCACCTCATCCAAAAAAACTAATGAAGCTTCAGAAGGTTACAGGTTAGATGGTGAAATGTATACTAAAAAAAGGAAAAGCTTGGAATCCATTTTTTTTAAATAGCAAGCAGTGATACAAGTACAGCCAGGACCAGATCAAAGGAAGATATTAGAAGTGACAGGAAAGAATAGTAGAAATTGAAATTCTTTTGGAAAAATAAGAGATTGACCCTGGGGAAAAGAAATGTATACAACAGAATAAATAGTTTCCTTGACACTGTTCTACCACATGGATCTTGCAGGGTTCACTTCACTCTGTATCACTGCCTCAGCTGGTATATTATAGCAGAAAGCTATAGTTAACTATGCTGCTGTTTTCTTCACTTCGTTTCGAAATGAGACTGGGGCTTGGATAATGGCTAGGTGGCTGAGGCTCAACCCAGGAAAAAAAAACCTGAGGTCATGCTTGCAGTGTGAGGGTAGCAACCAGAGGAACAGGCAGAGATGATGTCAACCCCTGAGCTTGAGACAGTGCATCTGCTATTTGTTTCCCCTGCTCACAACCAAGAGGTGCTGCTCCTGGACAACCAAGTATCACTTTAACTGTTATGTATCAGAGGGGTAGCCGTGTTAGTCTGAATCTGTAAAAAGCAACAGAGGGTCCTGTGGCACCTTTAAGACTAACAGAAGTATTGGGAGCATAAGTTTTTGTGGGTAAGAACCTCACTTCTGCATCTGAAGAAGTGAGGTTCTTACCCACGAAAATTTATGCTCCCAATACTTCTGTTAGTCTTAAAGGTGCCACAGGACTCTCTGTTGCTTTTAACAGTTATGTGCATTTAGATAGCATGGTGATAGGTGCCTTGGAAGTACCTATAGGAAGATTATAGACATCAGCTGTTGCTAAGACTGCATTTATTTGCACTTTTCATAAAGGCTATGACCATTTCTGGTGGCTGAGTGGTTAAGGCACTCAACTACAGTTCTGAAAGTCATAGGTTTGAGTCTTGCTCTATCTCACCCTGAAAGGCTACCTTCAGTTCACCCAGCTGCAAAATGCATACCTGGGTAAGGCGCTCAAAGGTGGTTGGTATGCTTCCTGGGGTTCTGTTAGCTATGAACCTGATGCAGCTTAACCATATCAATCCAATGAGATTGGCTCAGGGGAACTTTGATTATTATTTATGTCTTTGTCACAGCTCAGTTGCACTATTGTAATACACTCTGCATAGGGCTATATTCTTCAGTGTCATTTGGAAACTCCAGTTAGTGCAGAATACAGCTGTCTGCTTGTTAAGGTTTTGTGCAGAGAATATATTGCACCATTGCTCTG
This sequence comes from Terrapene triunguis, assembly GCF_002925995.2. NCBI lineage: Eukaryota > Metazoa > Chordata > Testudines > Emydidae > Terrapene > Terrapene triunguis. The sequence goes on along the minus strand of NW_020664419.1, from coordinate 53,650,157 downwards.
AACTACATGTTAATACTGGGCTGTAATTTAAGGTGTGATCTTTTACATATAAAGCCCTAAATTGTTTGGGCTTTGGCTATCAGAGTCTGATTCTATTCCTGAGTCATACCTGTCACGCTGCCTGGAGTGGCTCATGACTGTGTGTGCCTACCTCAGGGCAGACTGCCCCAAACTGGTGGTGTGTTCTATAATTAGATTTCACCAAGCTACTAACAAATTTGAACTCCTGGATCACCTTAATAATGTTACCATGGAATTGCATACCGTCCCCTTAGACCCTCCAGTCTATCTTGCCACACGGACAAACTGAAGTTAGTGATAATTGGTTACTTACATCAAAAATCACACAATATTCAAGTTGCTTCCAGTTCCAAGAGATCAGTCACTTACCCCAGATCAACTTGTACCCCAGATCAACTGGTACCCTGGATCTTACACCAAAGAGAATACCTGTAGCCAATTCTGTAATAAACTATCTACATGTTTATTGACTAGAAAAAAGAAATAAGAGTTATTTACAGGTTAAAGCAAGCAAGTATACACACACAAATGAGTTATTACATAAATCCTAAGAGTGACAGAGTTGTAATGATCTGTCAGTTCAAAGTGTATTTTAGGGTGGACCCAGGGGTAACCCCTTGGAATTTCTGCCTCAGTTTAGAGTCTCTGGACCTGTCAGAGTTTACACAGCGAAAAGAGATAGAAATTTTTCCTGTGACTTTGTTTTATTTCTTTAATTCAGCTTCCAAGTCCACAGTATGAGCTTCCTTGCAGGTAGCATTTCAAAGGTGTGGTAGGGCAATTCACAAATTATTTGTATTGTGATGTTCCTTGATGACCTTCTGATTTTGATAGTCCTTCTGGATGGGTGTGGGGGAGAAGGGGAACAGGGTTCACAAGTACCTGGGTTCACAAGTTCAGAGCAAACATTTTCAAAGTTTGAAAGCAAAGCTTACATATTTTCTATAGCATGGAATACAGACATTACATGTGAGATTAATACATTCAGCAATTAATAGGCATTTCATAGAGGCTAAATACTAAATACATTCTTATAGGACAAATACCTATTTTGAGCAAAACTAACATACAGATGAGTCTGGGTCTGATTTCAAGCTATGAGTTTATTAGTTTATTAGCTAATGCCTGAGGTCATGACAAGAGCTGGCACCTGGTTTGCCAGCATCACAATACTATGATAGGTACCATCAGAGGTTCCTGAATTAATAACCCCCAATATAAACAAGGAGTTGCTGGCAGAATGTTCCATTCTAGAATCTTGATTCTGAAAGTCACTTCCCTCCTTAGGCTGACAGAAATACAGATTGGCTGACCTCAGGGCATGTTTGACAACTCATCTTATTACACGGGCCTTTTTGGGCAGAGTGGGTTGAGGGCTTCAGATTCCTTTACCATGAGAATTTGTTCATATATTATGGACTAGAATGAACTGAAAGGCTCAGCCCCAAGTGATGGATAGTGCATAATTGAACCAATCCAAGACTCTTAATTCCTTCTCTACTTCCCTCCTGCACCTGGGGGAAACAAATTATGGCAACTCATTACAGATTACAGTCTATTTCCCATCTTGAACAGGCCAGCTCTGCTGGCTATTACATGAAGGTGGTGAACCATGGTTTTAGCGGCAATAGGGTAGGGAGATGGAGAGGCATATCCACAGTGTAGAGGGGCTGTGCTCCACACCAGACCTGGACCCAAAATCTGGATAGATCTTACATGACTACATATGGTGGGAGCGGTGGGTTCACAGGACCTTATTCCCCCATAGTCCCCAGCATAACAATGCAGCCCTATACATTCTCAAACCTGGGGGAAATATGTATACATTTTTTTTTACTCAATCTGTCATTAACAGTGATCTTTTATGAAGGATAATTATCCTAAGATGTCACTTTTGTAGAAGGACCTAGAATCTAAATCAATTACTAAAAGTAGTACACTTCATCGTGTTTTTCAGTTAGACTTACATTTGCCTTTCTTAAGGTATAGATTTACAGATAGTCTTCTAAACAGAAAAGCTGAAATATTAAATATGTTAGGCAATGCTCAGATATATCCTGGCCCTACTGAAGTCAACGGGGCAGGATTTCCCTGTGCTGAATAAAATTGGAAATGTGAGGCTATTTAAGTGTCTGCCCCTCAAAACACTATACATGATGAAAGCATGTCCACTTCTCACAGGAAAGTTAAAGGTTGCTTATGAACATACTTAGAGAACCTATTGGTAGCAATTAATTCATTAAACAGGTATCCTTTTCTCTTCCATTACTTATCCAGGGACAGGCTTTTAGGTGCTTAACTATTGCTTTTGGTTCCTCATCTAAGATCAAAAATATTGGCCATGACTTATTGAAACTCATACAAAATGGATTAGATCTAGTTCCATTCTTCAACCTGGAGCAAAACTCTTGTGAGGGATTCCTGTTTCCCATGAAAAATATTTTCCTCCGGATTACTGGCTATTACACATGGAAAATAGAACAGATGCATGTTGCATTGGATAAATAACAGAAGCATGCATTTCCATCACGTGTAGCTTACATTTCAAGCAACAGTAAATTATGATCTTCTTAAATTGGAATCCATAACAGATGGTTATAGGTGAGTTAAAAGTGGTGTTCCTTTAATATAGCTTATCCTGCTTAGTGATCTCTCACTATAACAGCTGTTTTATTCACAGTATCAGTTTATTTGTTCCATTAAAACAGACTGAAGGAAATGGGAACTGAGGCACGTTTTACTACATAGATGGATTACCTGTAACAGGACTTCACTGTAAAATTTTTTCCTTGTCTACTATGAGAGAGAAGACTGCAAATGCAAGGTTCAAAAGAATTCTCATGTTGCAATGACAAGAATGTTTTTTCCCCAAATCCTGCTTCCCTGAATTTAAAATGGAATATATTTACATGTATATGCACATGGATTTAAACATGATATGTCTAACTAATACAAAATGCTATTGAAATGATAGCCAGGTGATACGCTTGTTGCCAGGCAAGGATGTCTCATAACTGTATATAATGAATATCTGTGCTTGTTTAACTAGACCTGGAATAAATAGAAGGATAACATTCACTGAGGCTCTTAGTATGGAACTAGAGCTTCAAAATATACCTTGCCTGAAGTACACATGTTAAAAATCAATGTTTAAGAACAAATTTCTTTAACTATATTACAAATAACTTGGGTCAGAATCAATTTCTTTCATGGGAACACTCCCAGGTTAATTATACTGTCAGCAGAAACTCCTTTATAAAGCATTTTCAGATCTAACAATGAAAGGTGCTATATAAGATCTCTGTATTATTAACTATTATTATTATTACTTATTTTTTCTGGAATTCCAAAGTAGGTGTCCAGTGCAGGAACTTTCTCTCCAAATACACTTATATGAAAATAAAATTCAATCCAGTATCTATAACTTTTGTTTTCCAGAATTTGTTGTAATAGCTCCATAACACATGATTGGCTGGAACTCCCATACTTTTGAAATTTTGGGAGCCACTGATACTTACCTCTTTTATCTTCCCCTATACCTGAAGCGGACTGCAGGACTGCTCCAGTTGCAACACATAAGTATCACAACCATGAAACTGAAAGAGTAAATGTTACTAATATTGGCAGGGTACATCTAGATAGTAATATTCTAATAAAGTGGAGTGATTACAATTTACAGCAGAAAGAAACTAAGCCAGGACTCCTGCAGAGTTTCAAAACTGCATAGGAATTCTACCCATGCCCTTTCTCTAATTATGAAGAATTTATCAGGTAACCGGGAATACTCTTGAAAGTAATATTTGCACATAGCACTCAAATGTTCCTTGTTCTCCCAGAGCAAATGATGTGTCCATTATAGCTCAATATACCCCTATGTCCTAGTTGTCATTTGGGCTTAGAAAATGCAACAAAGGTTGCAAAGGTTTAGAAAGCATGACCTACAAGGAAAGGTTAAAAAACTGTCTGTTTAGTCTGGGGGTGGGGGGGAGAAAGAAAAAAAAAAGACTAGGAGGGGACCAGATAACAATCTTCAACTATGTTAAGAACTGTTATAAAAAGCACAGCCATCAATTGTTTTCCTTGTTCTGACTTCAGTGGACATGAAGTAATCAGCTTAATCTGCAGCAAGGGAGGTTTATTTTAGATATTAGGAAAAATGTTCTAACTATAAAAATAGTTGAGCTCTGGAATAGGTCACCAAAGAAGGTTATGAAATTCCCCATCATTGGAGGCTTTTAAAAACAAGTTAGACAAACATCTGTCCGGGATAATCTAGATATACTTGGTCCTGCCTCAGTGTGGGGAGATGACTTCAGTGGCCTCTTGGGTGCATTGAAGGCTGCAGTTTCTATGAAAACTTGGATCTTTAAATCAAGATAGATTTGGGATATTTACTAGCAAAAAGAAAACTTCTAGCAGAGAAGTCATTCTTGACATCTATACAGTATCCAATAGTTGGTTGAATCCACATGAAGTGTATTTAAAATTCTCCTCTTCTAAAAGCCACATATGCAAAACAATCAGTAAAAAAAAATTCTCTTTGCTTGAAGAAGATATATAATCAGAATTATAATGGCAATTTTAAATTATTGTATCACTGTGTCCCATTCACCAGTGTAAAATGGAGTTGCACCAGCATAAAACTGCTGTAATGTAGTGGTGAATGGGGCATGACTTTTCTCTTTTCTTCTTTGCACACAAAATACACCAGTGGTGAGATTAGGTGCTGTTCCTTTTAAAGGTGCAGCAAAGAATTTGCAACGCAGTGGTAGAAGAGGGTAACATGCCTTTCTGAATCTGAGCTGCTCCAATTAGGCTCTGCTATGGCAGCCTCCCCGGACCGCCCTATGGGTAACAACACGGTGCAGAGTCCCTGCAGTGCTATATGCTGTACACCCACGCCCAGAACTTCCCCCTGTGCCAGGGGTCCTCAGTGTACAGTCTGCAACTCTCTCCCTCAATTCTTGCATCTGGAGAATTATCTCCCTACCAGACCCAGGGCTTTTAGAACCACTTTCTGCCATTCCAGCCTTTTACCCAGTGGAAAGGGACCCTAGCAGGGGTAGGAATCTCACCAAGTCTTCTTTTTCTGTTTCTCATATGGAAGCGCCCATGCCTCTAATCATTTTCACTTCTTTGTACTTTTATCCATTTTTGCTACATTACTTTATTCTTAACAAAGTGGACAAAACTGAAGGCAGTAGTCAGATGACATAATATACCATTCATTTGCCCAACTACATTATAACTTTATGTTATTCTCTATCCTTTTCTGAATACTTGATGGAAAGCCAATATTCTTCTGCACCAATGCCAGTGAGGGCAGTTATAAAAACTTGACTGTGATATTCCAACCTGTATCAGTCATCCAAAAGAATTAGCTCCTAAGACCCCTGTGTTGCAATTCACTATGTGAAGCTGCCTGGCTGCAGCTCCTTGCTGTAAACTGCAAGCAGCAGTAGCAGCTTCACATGGTTATGATATAGGCCTCACTGGAATTCAATATGGACTCCCATCTTGAACGGTCCCTTGCAAATTTTCTTTCTTTCACAAAAGTCAGTATGGGAGGATTTAGGCTTCTTAAATCCCTCAAAATTGCATCTTCCTACCTCATTCATGGTCCTTTGACCTCAGCTCTATAAAGCTTCTGTAAAAGTGTGCCTCCTTCTGCATGCTGGACATGACCGCACCATTGCAGTCTTGCTATCAACTGGTGGAAGACCGCAACTTGCCAGGATCGTCTAAGTATTGAATTGTTTGTGACAAAATCAACCCAAAGGATGTTATGAAGACACCGTAACTTTCAATATTGAAAACTGAAAAGTTTCCTCTCATCAGCTGCTTTTAATGGCGGGATTTCTTCCCCATATAACAGAGTTGTCCTCACTACTGTCATCTCTTCCCCATATAACAGAGTGTCATCACTCATATCTTACTTGTCACACTAATATCCTGCTATCCAAACACAGGCCTTTGAAGATACTGAAATGTCATTGATGCAAAACTGAACCAACATGTGATTTCTGGAGTCATAGAATCTCCTTCTGTTAACCAGCTACCCAGATAGATAAAACTATTCACCATTCAATGTCTTTGCCATCTACATGCATTGGCAAGTCATTCCTTTCCATTCTATAGAAGGCAGACATAGCTTTGGTTTTATCCCCATTGGTCTTATGCTCCATAGATTCTGCTGTTGTTGGTTTTGTGCAGTTCTTAGTTGTATTTGCTCACTTGTCCCTCCAAGTAAGGCAATATCACCTGCATACTCGAGATCCTCTAAAGACAAATCTTTAAATTGCACATCTCCTGCTCAATCAGCTTTTGTCATCAGATCGTCCATTAGAACATTAAACAACGTAGGTAAGAGAATACAGCAGTCCTGCCTCCTGCCGCAGCCGCTGACAGTTGAAGCTGAAGTCATGGAGATCTGGTAAAGTCATGGAATCCATGACTTCCGTGTCTTAATCATATCCTTTTTTATGAGCATTTTGTAAATTGCAAGACTAGGACCTAACTGTTTTATTGTTTACCTGAGTGTACCTAGAGAGTTAGAGAGAGAGAAATAAGTTATGCAACTGAAATTTAAACTTCAGGCCATTACTTATAAGAGATATTAACAACATATTTTGCATTTTGTTTAAGAAACAATTATAAACATGCTTTACATATATTGGTTTTAGTATTTAAATGTAAACACTTAGTCTTCTACAATAATATATTTCATCTGAAATTAAATATCTGTCCACTTGAAAGTAAATGTATACAGAATATTTTCTAACAATCAACACAATTATTATAATTACTTTGACTAATGTTGACTTGCAGTGTGAATGTTTTAATTACAGAACATCTGCAATTAGATTAATTATGAATTTTCAAAGTTGACTCCATCATAGTAACTGACACTTAACAATAAAACCCAAGCACATAATAATACATTAATCAAAACATCAAAAAAATAAACCAGTTTTAATGAAAATTCCACCAAGCACTTTGCAACATTTCTGGGCACTATTTACAGGGATAGAGTATCATGGTTATCAGTCAAATGTGGCAGCATTGGAAACATTGATTCACTGGCCCTGTAATGTCATTTGCGAAATGTCACCTTCTGACAATAGTGCTGCTAGGAATAGTATCACGCTACATTGAATCAGCAGGCACAGTGAACACTATTAAAAAGTAAACATTTGCAAGGCAATCAGTCACCAGTTATTTCCTATTCCAGTTATAGGAGAAAACGGTGGTATCTTGGATGCTACTGTATGGTAACTATAGATAAATATTGACTCTCAGAGGTCATATTCTCAGCTCATGTAAATCAACATATCTCTGTTGAAGTCAGTACTGAGGATCTCAGTATTGAAAACTCTTGCATTATTATTCCCAGTCTCATAATATTTGGTTCCCTTTTAATGTATTTGCATGAATTTCTGAGTTTTGCCTTTATTCCCATGGAGTTTTGCCCTTGCCCAAAATGGCCACCCTCTGCCATTATTGTGAATGAGATTCAAGCCATAGATTGCAGCCACTTCACTGAGGGCAATATCCTGTTATCTTTTAAAGTTGAGTGTGAGGCTCCCCAGCAAAGATGACCAGTCTTCCTATGTTTTTCAATGGAATTGAAGCCATGCTACTCCCAGAAAAAATGGTAGCCCCTTAATCACTATGTTGAGGACCTACTGGGGATAAGAAAATGCTGAGGTTCAGGTAATGAGATTATGGGAGCAACAGGAAGAAGGAAAACAGTACAGAAAACTATTAGGATTCAAACTTTGTGAGTAGCAGAGGCTGACTGAGGAATGCAGAAGAATGTGAGAATCAGGAAGCAGCAGAGAGAGACATGTAGGAAAGTGTAGGAGGCAGGTGGAGGAGCTGTGGAGATATGTGCCATGGCAGGGATGGAGAATGTGGTGGGTAGGTGACTGTGGGGATATATGGAGGGAGAATACAAGTGGGGCAGGTGTTTATCCTGTTTAGGTACAGAAAGGACTAGAGTTGAATGGCAAGTCCCCACACCTTACAGGAGAAGGTAAAAGGAAATATCTCCCAGTACCAAATGAAGTTTACATGTGTGTGAATTTCACTGAAGATTGAAATTTGAATCTGAGATGCTCTCACACACATTGGAGGTGGCCAGCCATATATCATGGTGAGAAAGCTGGTGAAAAAACATGTTTTTATTATTATTAATTATTAATTGTATTATTAGTATTGACCTCTGTGACCCACATGACTTAATCATAGAGGGGAGCGATGGAAAGGAAGGGGAGCGATTAACCTGTATTTATGACCAAGAATTTCATAGATTTTTAATACCAGAAGAGATCATTTTATCATCTAGTCAGAATTCCTGCATAACAGAGGCCATAGAATTTCAGCCAATAGCTGCTGCATCAAGTCTATAATTTCTGGTTGAGCTAAAGTGAATCTTTAGAAAATATATCCAATCTTGATATCTTCGAGACAGAGAACCCACCATAATCCTTGGCAAATTGTTCCAGTGTTAATTACCCTAATTTTATTTCTATTCTGAATTGTCTAGCTTCAGTTCCCAGCTATTTGATCTTGTTATGCCTTTGTCTTCCAGATTAAAGAGACAGCCACAATCAGAAATTGTCTCCCCATTTAGGTACTGTACTTAGATGGTGATCAAGTCATCTCTTAACATTCTCTTTGATGTGCTCAATAGATTGAGCTTCTCAAGTGCAAGACCAGTTTTTCCAGAATGATTCTTGTAGCTTTTTTTCTGAAATCTTTCCAATTTGTCCATATATTTCTTGAAGGGTTGACACCAGAACCTGACACAGTATTCCACTAATACCTCATGCTGATCTGTACCTAAAGCTGGATTCAGTGTCACATCGAAGTGTCCACAAATTCTTATGGAGCCATCCTTCTTGATCTCTTGTATGATGGGTGTAGCCTACTTACTGAGTGAAACCAGTGACAAGACTCTGATGTTCACTAAATGGTCCAAATCAGCTTCTACCAGAGGTTTCAGAACATATGGTACAACTCCATACCTTATGTTATTTTATTTTAGCTGGCTGTCACACTTAAAAGTGAGCTTCACTGACATGTGGCACTTCTGACCAAGTTCTTTTTCAAAAACTTTGATGTGTCTGTCCAGTATTCCTTGAAGATTTTGAGGGGCTTTGGTGATCACCTTGATCTTGGTCCAATTCACCTTCAGCTTCTCAAGCCAAGTCCTGCCAATTAATGGTGGATAATTTTCTTCAATCACATGCCAGGATAAAATGCTTGATTGTCCCTATGTTGGGATTCCCTCACAGACCTCTTCCATTCAGCTTTCCCAAGAACTTAGTTCAACTCCCAATTCCGTGACTCAGGAATCTTTATTAGGCATACAGCAAAGACTATGCAGAGTTGATCAGACTTTAACACAGGGTATAGGGCATACCAGAGATCCAAAGTTACGCAGCAAACCTTCTCCTTTTATGTACATTTACACAAACATTGCATTACTACACATTACATCATAAACTTCAGGATTGGCTGGGTTACTTAACCAATCTTTGTACAGCATGCTCTGCTTCTGCACTATGCATACCTAATTAGCTCTCTGCCTCCCTACATTCTACAGTTCTCTCATCCAAGTATGTGGAACCAGGGTGTTCCTCCTTATCTCAGCTAATACTGTAGTACTACATTGCACATAAATCTTGTCTCCAACTAAATGCTCCAGTTAGCGCTCTAATCCTATCTCCAAGAAACGAGGCTCCTTCCACATCCATTTACTCAGATTAAGAAAGCCCTACAATGTCAAGCACAGCTTACACCACACAGACATAATTGAACTTTTATTGAGTATCCCTTTTGGGACTAACTTTTCTCTGGTATAAGTCTTCAAAACTATGGAGGTACCAGAGGAACTTGTGACAAAGTCTGGTGATAGGTACATGCAGAAATCAGTGAGATGGCAGTTCTGGTATCAAGCTCCATTCTTGTAGGAACTCCCTTGATTAAGGGTGTGACTCAGATGCCATCTCTGACTCCAGATTCCCACAACAGATGCAGTGCTAGATCTTGATCTGTGTCACTAGAACTCTTTGTCTTTTTCCACATTATGAATTCCCAACTTTTTCATAGGGGTCCAGTCTTCATAGGGGTCTTTTTGGATGGATGGTTACTTTGTGTTGCTGGTTGTTGAACTATGTGACAGGTCACAACAATGTGTCCTTTATTCTGGCCCTTCCTGCAAATGAACTGGCATCCCCAGCAATCCTTCTGGATCCTTTGTGTGCAATTCCTTACATTCCTGTGCCCCTCTGTCTCGCTGATTCAGAAGGTGAACTTCTTGGTTCACACCAAATTACAGACTCCTTCTCTGTGGTTTCCATGGCAATATCTACCTCGACAGCCTTCTTGAATGTAAGCACTGAGAATGTCAATAACTTTTTTCGGATCTGGTCATCCAAACTGACAATGCCATAACTACTTAGAGCAGCAAAAAACTGTGCTACTGACCCTCCACTTCCCTGATGTCACTGATGGAACCAGTATTGTTCTGCTGTCATCGATGGGGTAGAAGACAAATGTTCCTGCATTGCTGCAGTAATTGCAGCATATGTGGCAGGCCCAGGTGTAGCTGGAGACAATAAGTCATGCAGCAGTCTGCCTGCCTTCAGACCCATCATTGTCAACAAGGTTCAGACTTGCTGTCCATCTGAGATGGAGTTGCAGGCCACAAATTGCTCAAATTGTTCAAGGTACACAACCTCTGGTTCACCCGTTCAACATTGCCCACAAAAGGTGCCATTTCTCTTCTACCTGTTGGACTTTGTGCCCTCCCAATGTCTTTTCTTCCACAGAGGAAACTTTAAAAAAAATTGAACTTTGTGCTTGATCTTCCTCAGATGGCTGTGCGCTTACATTGCAGGGCGCACACTCCCTCCTTTGGCTATACTTGGGCTCCCTCTGCTGTTTGTACACTGTCAGCATAGGCTACAGGCTCTCTCTCTTCCTGACTTGCACAAGGCCAAGGTAGCTGCTCCCATTTCAGATTATTCCAAACTCTCTGGAGAAGTCTATACAAAGGAATAAATAAAAAATAAAACAAAATAAAATAAAATAAAATAATAATAATTAAAATCCTTATCAAGAAAACCCAAAATCATGGATTGGTTTGTTTGCTTTTTGTTTTTTGCTGCTCATGTAGGTATTTGCCTCAATCTCAGGCAGACACTTGTATGTTCAAAAGTTACCTTACTCAGGACAACCAAACGGTGGGAAAGGAAAATGCTCACTTTTGAAAGTGTGTACAGATAGCCATTTCCCAAGATCTTCCTTCTTTAGGAAACCAGTTGGCAATTTTTCTTCATCAATTCCAACAGATATCTTCTGGGAAGCTGTTTACCCATCAGCCTCTTGCAGCAATGATACATGAAAGACTCTTGTGTGTCTGTGGCTGTTACTTCTAGCTATTTAATTCTCTGGCACCTTAGAAAAAGGCACAGGGTACACTTGGCTAGAGAAACCCCCCTTTTTAAGTGGAGAAAAGAGTGTGTGTAGGAGCATTTTCACATTTCTCTTATAAGAAATAAAATGTTATAGGGGAAGAAGATGCTTTAATGGAGACAATTTAAGTAATGATTAATCTTGATGGCTGCATCCTCAGCTACAATGCTTGACATAGCAGGGCCTGAGCAAGGGAAAAGAGGCAAAAATAACTATATAACTTTTCCATTCTCCCCCATCTACCTCTGGTCTTGGGGCTAACGTGAGGGCCCTGGCATACGTTAGAGCAGCCACATGGCTGCTTTGAGTTATACCAGGTAGAATCCTTGGATCACAACATACTCTAGCCTCATCTATTTGACCCTGTTACACACTCTGCCTGACCTGACAAGCCTTTAGAGTGGGTGGAATAAAGTCCATACATCAGTGGAATTACCAGCTACTACTTTAGGGCAGTTTTATGTCCTCTATGTGCTACTGCATCCATACAAATGCTATTTAATCAAGACACAACAAATTTGGTCATGAATACCACATTTTCCAGGAGGAAGAATTATTCCCAGAACCCCAGAATGTTTGTAGCATCCCTTCAAATTCTGAAGATCCATGTCGTTCTACTGGAGCATTGCAGGCTCAGGACCAACATTCTTTTTACATGTAGTGCAAGTAGGTACATCAAACAAGCTATTAATTTTGAAATCTATTTTTTCTACAAAGCAGAGATATTATGCGACAGCCCTGTCTCCTCCTGTCTAGCCTACCGACAGAACCAAAGGAAATAACTCTGCTTTTGCAATGTGATCTTCCTACTTCAGTTAAGGGAACAAAAACTATGTGTCTGATCTGTTTGCAAGCATTCACAGAAAGGGCTTATTTTAAATCCTATAATGGTCTGTGTCATGATACCTTACTGGCATTTGGTTTGATCTATCATTTGATACTACAAGTTTGTTCCCAATAAAACTAGAGCAAAACTTGTCTGTAAGTTGCTCTAACACAATGTGCATCCTTATTCAGTTGGTATATGAATTTACTAGTAAGAGGCAAACCCCAAAAGTTTCAAGGTTGCTTTAATAATCCCAGGAACATCTACATTGTTAATTACAGTCTAGCTGAATTTAGCCAAACACCTGTTTTTTTCTCTTCCCCCACCATATCTCATCCTTTAGTTCATCTGCCTACAAGTTCTACCCACACCCTGAATGCCAGTCTTTAATCATCTTAAATTTGGGGTGGGCGTGGGAGTCTTTTGTCTGCCATCTCTCTCTTCTTGGCTCTGAATGCAAATTCTTCAAACACCTTTCTAGTCCCCCCAGCATGTATAGTCCCATTTTAGCTGGAAAAGCCACAGAACTCATGCACCTAGAAAATAACTGCCAGAACAAAAAAGAATGCCCAAATCCCCTATTCATAGCTCTCAGAGAGCCCTTTTGAAGATTGGGTAGAGGGGTGTAATATTTGTCAGAATTGTTTATTTGAACTTAAAATAGGATATGTTTCAGTTGGTGATGTCCAGTGGTTATTTAAAGCCATATAGAACAAAATGATCTCTGGATTTCACTTGATCAGATGTTGTAAGAATTAAATCGAGAATTAATTCCCTAAAAATATACACTCATTCTTGGTAGCACGCTGTACCACAGATGGATTTGGTGCAATAATACCACTGCAATGATTTCAATTTTGAAACAAACGCCAGGTATCCTAAGGTTGTGACACCAATGATAATATGTGAAAAAGTCACTCTTTGAGCATTGTCAATAAATATTATTTCATTTTTGAGAACAATCTGCCAGAGTTTCAAAGGAAGATAATTCTAATGCTGATTCTCAGGTTACATGTGTAAGGAGTTTTCCATGTAGCTCTAATAATTCCCTTCAAGCTGATCTGCATTCATTGGTTCTGAGGGACTTCAACTGATTAGGGCAGTGGCTCTCAACCTTTCCAGACTACTGTACCCCTTACAGGAGTCTGATTTGTCTTATGTATCCCCAAGTTTCACCTCCTTTAAACTATTTGCTTACAAAATCAGACATAAAAAAACAAAAGTGTCTCAGCACACTATTACTGAAAAATTGCTTACTTTCTTATTTTTACCATGTAATTATAAAATAAATCAATTGGAATATAAAGATTGTACTTACATTTCAGTGTATAGTATATAGAGCAGTATAAACAAGTCATTGTCTGTATGAAATTTTAGCTTGTACTGACTTTGCTAGTGCTTTTTATGTAGCCTGTTGTTAAACTAGACAAATATCTAGATGAGTTGATGTACCTCCTAGAAAACCTGTGCATACCCCCAGGGGTACGCGTACCCTTGGTTGAGAACCACTGGATTAGGGGCTGTCATAACTAAATTATGTGTTGTTTCTGGGGGGGTGCTCCTCCCTAATGACTATTAGTGATAAAACTCCAATTTTAAACCTAAATCTAAATAAAAAGATTGGAGCAGCAACTGCTAATGTTGGAACAAGGTCTTCCAGCCAAGTATCAGTAGCGAAAGCTTGAAATAACCATTACAAGTCCACTATCTAGAGAAAAAACAGTTTGTGATTATGAAATTAAAGTCTATATCACAATATATTTATACACAAAACTTGAGTGTTTGCCTTTGCAAGAATTAATGTTCTTTTAACTGTTTTTGTGTGTGATTTTAAAAATTGTAGTGTTCTCCATAGAAGAGGATAATCTAATCCCATACAATGCACTATGGTATACATATGGTATACAGTGATTTGCACAAGCTGAAGACTTGGCCCATATACTCACAATATATAGTATAATTATTATTGGAGACTTTGTTACAGAAAGTGAAGTAAAAACCATAGCAAATAAGAAATGTTACATGTTACAGAAAGTACGTCTACAGTACATGTAGTTATTACACTATCTGTTCCAATACAGAAATTGTAAATAAATATTGCAGTAGAAACTACAGTAAAATTATACTGGAATGTACTTCTCAGCCAAAGTGCAGTAATGCTGCCAGTTTTGCAGGAAAAACTGTGCTGTATAGCTTTTCTGCTATTTAAGGACTTCAGTAACTCAGCCAGAGGTTAGGGGGTCTATTACAGGGATGGGTGGGGGAGGTTCTGTGGCCTGCAATGTACAGGAGGTCAGACTGGATGGTAATGATAGTCTCTTCAGATCTTAAAGTCTGAGTCTATGCAAGTCCCTTCACTCTGGTTGTGGCTGTTTGGTTTTCATGATCACAGTATGCCTATTACTCAGTAGTTGCACTGTGTATATACAAATCTCTCTTCCAAATGGCTACTATAATTCCTCTGCTCTTATTGGCTCCTCTATGCAATTTTCAAACGGCAGAAGCCAGAAATTTTTTAAATCACATACAAAAATTGTTAAAAGAACATTAATTCTTGCAAAGGCAAACACTCAAGTTTTGTGTATAAATGTATTGTGATATAGACTTTAATTTCATAATCACAAACTGTTTTTTTTTCCAAAGGACTTCTGCCTTATTCAATGCACCAGATGGATGGTGCTCACTTAATGAGCAGCTATTAAATATTTTGTTTTCTCCTTATTGTTCAATGTGTGGCCCAGGCTTTATTTACTGCATGCTATTCAAACACTGCTCTGAAGAAAGCAGTGTTGATTTCCTCCTGGGCTTTTCTATGTTGCTCTTCACTACAGTATCTGTGTCCTTCACAAACATTAATGAATTTATTTTCACAACACCCAGGTGAGGTTTGAGGCAATACTATTCCCATTTTACAGATGGGAAACTGAGGCACAGAGTGAATTAAGGTCAAAAGTATGAACTAATTTTAGGTGCCCAGTTTGAGACACCTGGGACTTGATTTTTCAGAGTATGTAGTATTATATAGCACTCTCTATGTTCAAAGCACAGTTTTCACTGACTTCACTTTCAGCTGTGAGCGCTCAGAACTTCTGCAAATCACATTCTAATGTCAGGTGCCCAGTAAATGAGCACACAATTAGTGGCCACCTGTGAAAATTTTGGTTCAGGTGATTTGGCCAGCATCATGTAGGAACTCTGTGGCAGAGGCAGGGATAGAATCCAGTGCAACATTCAAGTGCCTTGTCCATGGCACCATCATTTATTTTCTCATAAACCCTTGCCTCATTCACTACACCCCTTCCTGAGGGTGGGGTGCTTTGTGACTGTGGGGCAGTTCTGATCCCTCAGAGAGCACCTCTGGGTTGGGCTCCTCTAGGTGGCATTCACTGGCTCCTAGGACTCCTTTGAGGAGCAGTGAGCACTGATCAGGGATCTTTGCTTGGTGACCCCCCTCTGAATCACTTGTTGTGGCACTATGTTATGACCCCCTCCTCTTGTTTCTCTGTGTTCTTCATTTGTTGTCCCCATGATCATTTGCCTAGTGGTCTCAGTGGGCTCTCCTCCCTTGGTTGAGGGGGCTGGCCTTTTGTTTTGGATGGGTCTAGGCTCAGTACCCTGCAATAGGTACACACTTTCCAACTTCTGCAACAAATGAAGCAGGAATCCTATAGCCAACAGTCTCCTTCACTACACAGCCCTTTGTGATCTCCAGACCAACTCCATCCTGTGCAATGAGTAAGCCAGGAGTCCTGTGATAAAAACACCATATGACCAATGTAATTAAAGACTGTATCAAAATACATATGTTTAAGGGGGCTGAGTTAAGAATGCAGAGGCAACCTTACTTTTGAGTGCATGATTCTGCAACCTTTGTAATGCTTTTAAACAGTATTTTATAAGTTTTTAGAAAAGTAAACTGAAAAAAAAAATCAATGAAATTCCATCATGTGATAACAATATCCAAGGATCCATGGATCAGCAAGGTAGGAACCTTTAGATCCACCACAAAGATCTCTGCCACTTACAGGAATGGAGTAACTGATAGCAGTAGTAGGCTGTCATCCTCTGTATGGATCAGGCCTAGAGGGGGATGGGAAAATTTGCCAGTTTAGGTGAACAGAACTTAG
This sequence comes from Terrapene triunguis, assembly GCF_002925995.2. Classification (NCBI taxonomy): domain Eukaryota; kingdom Metazoa; phylum Chordata; order Testudines; family Emydidae; genus Terrapene; species Terrapene triunguis. The sequence goes on along the minus strand of NW_020664419.1, from coordinate 53,633,699 downwards.
CTGACAACAGAGGAATAGTGAGAGTCAGAATCTTAGGTTCCATTCCAGGCTCTGGAGGAGAGTGTGCTCTGTGGGCACAGACTCTTCTGCCTGTTCCTCCCAAGCCTGATCACTTTTGCCCCTTCTCCTTCAACCACTTCCTGTTGCAGTCATTTCTCTTCCCTTCCCAGGCCCATTTTCCTCACCCATCCAGTCACAGTCTTTATTACTCAGGCATCTCATACTATGCCTAATCTCTTTGTCTGATCAGTCCCAGTCTCCACACCCCAGCTCCCAGTCTCCATGCCCAGCCAGTCTCAGTCTCCCCCAACTCCCAGTCCCAGGTTCCCTCTCCTTGCCCCACTCCTCAATTCTCAGTCTCTCTGCCCACTCACCTAGCTCCTTCTCCAATCTAATCCCCTACCCCCCATGTCCTGATCTTGTCTCCTCTACATTTGAATAAGGCAGCTTCCTCCTCCATATTTTCTAAATTCAGCACTGTGGGCACTGAGAGCACAGGAGAGACAGTCTCCTTGCTTTCAGTTCTAGTCTCTGGATCTGACCCAGTCTGCAGCAGCCCTGACAATTGCAGAGGAAAGTCCTGCTCAGCCCCACGCTGAAGCATGCTCAGTGCAGATGGACTCTTCAGGTAATTTAGCTGTGGAAGGTCTAGGAAGTTTCTACTGAGTCTGTGCATACAGCAAATTTTAAACTAGGCCAAATTTGGGGACAGCTAAAGACATCCCTGATACAAAAGCCACCACCCTGCCAAGTTTCAAGTCCCTGCTCCAAAGCAGAGGGATGCTAGAGCTGTTAAAAAAGGTCACTGGCATTTTTTTAATATGGGCAAACCAATGTATTTTTCCCTAGCCCTGTTCTTTGAAATAGCTGAACTGTTTTGGCTGAAGGCTTCCAAAACTTTTTAGCCTGTGGGAGACTGAGACCATATAATTAAGTTTGGCAAAATTATAATTAGAGCTGGTCAGAAAAAAATTTACTGAACAATTTTTAAACAGAAAATACTGATTTGTAGAAACCAAAACTTTCATAGGTTTTGTCGAATTTCCCAAAAAGTTTCCAAGTTGTCAAAACAGGACATTTTAACATTTTCTAAACAGAAAAGCTCCATTGTTTGTTTGAAATGACTTTTTGTTCAAAATTTAAGTTATAGTAAAAAATTATAAAAAAAACCCCTAAAGGTTGAATCTAAATAAAACATTTCAAAATTATAAAAATATTTTGATTGACCCAATATGATTTTTTTTTTTAATTTTCAATTTGTGAAAAAAGTTTCAAGATTGATTTTTCATCCTGATTCAGGAGGTCAAGAAACTTTTTTTGAAATCTCAAAAATTCTCGCAGGATGGGAAAACAATCTCCCACCCAGCTTCAAGTATAAGCAGATAAACAGAGGAGTCTTATATTGTTAAGTATTGGGCAAGTATTTGACAATACTAAGTCAGTACTACCAGCTCTGTCTATAATAATAAATGTAAGTTTGGTATAATTACCGTGGGGCTATTGAAACATAGAGTACACTCTTAATACCATAATTAGAAGGCACTGAACCTTTATAATTCATAATGAAGGCTACAGGTATTCAGCATCTCTGAATACAGGTCCCTTATATAGTGCCTAATTGTAGGCACTTGAGGTTGAAAGTTTTGGCCTAGAATTGTACTTTAGAATTTTTTTCCCCATGGGCTACCCCTACATATGCTCATCAGACCTAGAAGAAATCCTCTGAGCTAAGGACTTAGACAGGCACTCCATTTCCTCCCATTAAGGATGGAGAGTTTGATTGCTTTGACTACTGCTTGAATTTGACTCTCGTGATTTTAAAAAACAAAGACTGATAATACAGCCAAGATTTTAACATGGACAGCCATAGCTCCCAAATCCCCACCCACCCAGAAAATGCCATACCCCAAGCAGAGGTTTTACCCCCAAAAGAAAAAAGAACCAAAGACCACTAGGGACTTTGCTATTGCTACTGATTTTAGATGGCAGATATGCAGATACTATGGTGATGGGTGGTGGTGTAAGTCCCACAGAAGATAGATTGATTTTAAAAAGTGACTAGCACTTTTGGATGATTCAACTTTGGGTGACCAACTTGAGATACCTTTAAGAGAGTATTACATTTTAGAGGAAGGGACTCAGCACTTTCTGAAAATTAGGTCACCCAAGCCCACTAGCCACTTTTGAAAATTTTGGCCTTTCTGCATCAGCCCCTTTGAAGATATAAAACAATTAATCTTTCAGTAATAGATACTCAATTAAAAACTTGTGATGTTCCACTAGCCCTATCCTCCAAATCCTTGAGTAACATAAGGTCCCTGATGACCTTCCAGATGGTGCAGCTTTCTGTATGGCACTCAGATGAACAACATCAAAATGTGTGTCATTCTTTTAAAATCTTGAGGTGGCCACACATGCATGAATAGTCATGTTGCTTCTCTCAGCCAGGTAATCCCCTTTGAGTGACTGATGAGGATGTTTGGAAAGCATTTGGTGGACAGGAGGTTAGCCACATTGAAAAGTCTTTGCATAAACTATACTAAGATCAGAGGCACACATTATTACTACAGTTTTAAACCTAGATTCAAAGATACCACGTCTGTTTCTCTCCCACAGGGTGAGGCTACCACAAGAAAAAAAAATAAAGATTCTCCTTAATTAGGTTGCCAACTCTGTGTCAGCAAAGATTACTGAGACAGAAAAAAGATAGAATAACCTTTTTCATTGACAGAGTGCCCAATAGTAAAGTAGGCAAAAAGAAAAAAGCAATAGGAAAAATGGCTTAGTCAAGGTACATGGACCCCAGTTCAGCAAGGTCCTTAAGCACATGTCTAACTCTTAGCGCAAGTAGGTCTCATTGAAGTCAATCCTTAAAATTAGGCACATCCTCTGGTACCTTGTTGAGAAAGTGCCATTGGTGGAAGACAAAACCATGATGTTATCATGGCAGCATTACTTTGAACATATAACATTACATCTACCATCAGAAGGTGAACATCTGCTAGAGTTGGCAGAACTTGATGTCCTCTTGCTTGAGTGTAGCATGTTACAGGCCACATTCTGACCTCAATTACATCTGCGTAAAACCATTCGAATCACAAGTCTAACCAAAAACAGAATTTGGCCCTTCATTTTTAAATACAGATGTGAAAGGTCCTCCTACTCTGGAAAAAGTGTGATGGTGGCTGATGGAAAAATCCTCCAGTGGGAGCATGAAAATACTAGAGTATATTTTCTTATTTATTTATATTTTTAAATGTGCCTGTTCAACACTCTGAGAAACCAAAATAGGCTTCACCTTTTGTAAATGTAAATAAAACTGCAATTAGCTGGAACAGTGTAATGAAGGCCCTACACTAAATAGTCAAGAATATATATACAGTGGCAAACATTTTAGAAGTTATTTTTTTTCAATGGACATGCTTAAAAGTTCATTCTAATAGCAAAGATTTTGAACATATTCCTTATATTTAAAACCACTACAACTAGTAACATCTCTAAAATCTCAGTGATTTTATTTTAAGTGCACCAACTGTACCTCTTTACAGATGGGTAATTTTACTGTTAGGGGAAGTGTTCCCATATTCTTATAATAATGAGTACTCTCAGAACTGATAATTTCTTCTCTACTAGTAAAAAAAAGAAATATATTTTTAACTGCACTCGTTTTACTTTAGACATCTACAATGATAAACATTTTCAAAAAAGTGTCCACCAGTTAAGGGTGCCACAATTTTTGAGAATTCCTCTTGAGGGTCCTCTAGATCCTCAGTGGAGTGTGACGTACTGGTGTAGCTCCATTGTCTTCTATGGAGTTACAGTATTACAGTTTACACTGTCTGAATATCAGGCCCCTTGCAACTGATTTTTAGTAGCGCTGAACAACACCCAAAATTCCAGCTGAAGACAATGGGAGCTGTAGGTGGTTAGGACCTCTGAGAATGAGGTGCAAGGTGTCTCAGCCAAAGCACCCAAAATTAAGGCATCCAAAATCAGTGGACACTTTTGAAAATTTAGCTGAATAGATTTAGTCCTAGGGAATTACAATTGAGTGGACTATTATTTTCCAGGAAACACTCCCATTTTTAGTAGCAAGCTCTAATCAGTAAAAAGCACGTACAGTTTCTAACTTTTTAACTTCAACTCTTCATCTACTTTTGATGGATTACATGACAAAAGATCTTAAGGAATTACTTCATTCGTTATCCTATAATTAAGTGCATAGTGCCACAGCTTCTGATATCACCAACCTCAGTGACCTTGTGAATTGTTACTCCTGTTCGTCTCTTCTCTGTCTTTGTAGTATCATTCAGTTGAATGAAGGAGATGGACCTGTGGGCGGATACGTAATATAAGACAATACTACTGCTTCCTAATTTCCTGTACCCTTTTAGAGAAAATATTTGGGGGAATGTTTTCCATTGCAGTTTCTTGTTTTGTTGTTGTTGCCAGCTGCTCCTCTTTTTACCCTTTCTCATTCAAAGAAGTTTTATAAGTTTGCCATAAAATTGTTTCCCTGGAAACAATGTTTATGGCCCAGTTTTCTTTTCCTCGCCTCTTCTGCCGCCAAGAAAAGAAAACATTGCTCAGTGATTTTAACAGTAAGGATTGTTAAACTAGAAAAGGATTTCTTTGTTTCACTGAATCGGGACCTATGTGCTCTTTATACCTCTATTCCAATATATGGCAGCTGCCTATCATATGAAATGAGATTCCATCTCAGGCTAAATGATGTCACAGCCAATACTGTTGTCTGATAGCATCTGATCTTGGATCAGTGTATGAGAACAGTGTTAATGAGATCTCAAGCAACACCCCGTTTTTTAAGTAAATGTAAAATCACAGTCCTACTCCTGCTATTAATTACTTGTGAGTATTAAGCATCATATGGCACCTTCTGCCAGGAGATAACATGTTAATGTCAAGACCAAATCCTAACTTGGACAGTTACATTCTGCCTACCAACCCACCATCTCCCTCCCTCTGCCACCAATCCCATAGTAGTTCCAAATGAATATGGCATTCTTTAGATCCCGTACTAAACTATTGTGTAGTATTGCTATGCGCTCTTACACAGCTGAAGTATTTTTCATCAGGGTTCTTATCATTCACTGGTGGATGAATTAGTCTTTTGTATCCAGTTTATGTGTCAGTTTGTAAAGCACTTGGGATAAAGGAATTATATACATTTAAGACATCATTTGTTAACAAGCTAAATTTAAATCTGAACTTTCCTCCCTACCATGTCCTCTCCCCTCTGATATATATCTTTTGATGGAATAAACTTTTCTGTTACAGCAACATTTCCAGTACTGCCATAGACTAAAATGTGTCTTTCATCTTTCTGTAAAGGTTTCTTTTCATTCACCTTCTTTTCTGCTTTAGTACCATCATATGTCAAACACTGCCAAATTGATCTCACTTCCATAATGTGGCTTTGTCACTGAAAATGTGAGCACATTTTCTTGGTCAGTAACATGCAAAACCTTAGGCATGGCATCCTTCCAAAAGCAAAATTTAAAACAAACAAAAAGTCTGACTGCTAAATCAGTGCTTTACATCTCTAAATGATTGACAAAGAAGGACTGAGGTGAACATGAGTGCTTCAGTAATAAGAGTTTGATAAAATGACATAAATAAACGGTTTGGGGGCTTTGGAGTGCATAAGGTCTTTTTGTGTGGCCTGCTAGTAATTTAAAGATGTTGAATGTAAATGGAATTGTCAGTTCCACCTGTTCAGAGCACATGCTTTGGACATCAAGGATGAAGAATTCTGAAAAGATTTAACAGCTGCATTTGTTATTTTCAATGTTGCAACTGACTCTTTTTCTTTTAAAAATGTTTAACAAAAAGGAAAAGGCCTTCCTTTACCTCTAAAAAGAAGAGGAACCTTTTTTGCGTCATCCCTACTGTAATTTCAAGCTTTCTGATTGGCTTTGTTTTGTGTTTCTATTCCATTAAAAGAAAAAAAAACCCTTGACATTTAACAAACTTAATAGGCTGTGTAGCATGATTAAATTTGAAAAGACAACTTCAAAGAAAATGTTGTATATGTTTTGGAGGTCATTATTTCTTCGTTAGTATTGTTAAGGTCACACGTTTTAGAAGATGCACTTGGCCTTACCTAGGCTTACATGTGCCATTGGAAGCACTATACAATCACTTTTTGAATGAAAGACTATTTGAAAGACGCATGATTATATAAGTTCTCTATATTGGAGAACAGAATGAGCCCAAATCTTGCCATTTTTAAGATATAATAAAGTACTGTCTACTCACATCTTCCTTTAGAAATACACGAGTCCAGACTACAGTCTGGGGATATTTCTCAGAGAAGCAGACAACCATAGGAAACTGCAGGTTATAGTCAAATTTGCAGTGCGGGAGGGATAAAGATTGTCTTTGGAGACAGAAACTGTATGTATTATTTTTAAATAATTGTAAATGGCTAAATTGACTAATGCAACTTTCATACTGAGCTACACTGTTGAACCTTAGCATGTTTATTTATTAGGAGTAGGTTTGGTAGATTTATTTATTTATAATTTCAATGGTTAATCACCTGGATCACCTGGATCGATTGGTCTTCAGCTGTCATTAAGACTGCGCCGATCACAACACATCCGCCATTCTTCTCGCATTCTTGCCTTTCTTCTCCATGTTCATCCGAAATGTTTAACAATGTCATCTTCCCATCTTCTTGGAGGCCGACCAGGTGGTCTTTTCTGTTCTCGCGGGTACCACTCAGTAATGATTGCGGTCCACCTATTGCCCGTGAACTGTGCTATGTGGCCCGCCCATCGTATCTTATTATAGCTGCTTTCCATGACAATATCTTTCACATCGCTGCGTTCTCTAATCATTTCATTTGGGATACAATCCAGAAGGGAAATTCCCAACACATCTCGTTCCATTGCCCTTTCAACTACCGACAGCCGTTGTTCTTCTCTCTTCGTCAGTGCCCAGGTTTCATTCCATACAGCATGGCTGGCAGCACTGTTGAATTGAAGATATTTGTACGTGTGGTTTTGTCGATTTTTCCTTTGAGGACATCCTTGATGGAATTAAACACACACCATCCTGCCCGAATCCTTTGCAAGAGTTCTCCGTTCATGTCTTGGCGCTATGACAAAGTTCCTCCTCTATCTTGGTGGGTCCTGCGCTTATTGGCGGATTTTCTTGCCTCAGAGATTCACCATGTGGGTTGGGGAACAGACCAGAGACCTTCCCCTCTGGAAGAACCCACAGTCCAGGTCAATTGGGAGGTTTGGGGGGAACCCGGGCCCGCCCTCTACTCCGGGTTCCAGCCCAGGGCCCTGTGGACTGTAGCTGTCTATAGTGCCTCCTGTAACAGCTGTATGACAGCTACAACTCCCTGGGCAACTTCCCCATGGCCTCCTCCAAACTCCTTCCTTATTCTCACCACAGGACCTTCCTCCTGGGGTCTGATAACGCTTGTGCTCTTCAGTCCTCCACCAGCACACCCTCTCACTCTCAGCTCCTTGCGCCTCTTGCTCCCAGCTCCTCACACTCGCACCACAAACTGAAGTGAGCTCCTTTTAAAACCCAGGTGCTCTGATTAGCCTGTCTTAATTGATTCTAGCAGCTTCTTCTTAATTGGCTCCAGGTGTCCTAATTAGCCTGCCTGCCTTAACTGGTTCTAGCAGGTTCCTGATTACTCTAGTGCAGCTCCTGCTCTGGTCACTCAGGGAACAGAAAACTACTCATCCAGTGACCAGTATATTTGCCCTCTACCAGACTCCTGTACCCCACTGGTCTGGGTCTGTCACATATCCCTCCCCCCTGCTCAACACCAAGGGGTTGGGCAGCTTGGGATGCCAGACAGTGCACACGTGACAAGCCATCGGCGTTGCCATGATGGCTCCCTGCTCTGTGTTGTACACGGAACTGGAAAGGTTGGAGGGATAAGAACCATCTGGTCACCCTTGTGTTCTTCTCTTTGTTCCGCTGCATCCATTGAAGAGGGGCATGGTCGGTCACGAGGACAAATCTGCGCCCGAGCAGGTAGTAGCGTAATGTTTCCATGGCCCATTTTACAGCGAGTCATTCTCTCTCCACCACTGCATATTTTTGTTCCCTTGGAAGAAGTTTCCGACTGAGGTATAGAATTGGGTGTTCCTCCTCCCCGACCATCTGTGATAGAACGGCCCCCAACCCTACTTTTGATGCATCCATCTGCAGGATAAACTCCTTGGTGAAATCAGGGGCTATCAGTACGGGGTTACTGCAGAGGGCAGGCCGTAGGTCTGTGAATGCTTCCTCTGCTGCGTCAGACCATCTCACCAGATCAGGTCCACGGGCTTTCACTAGGTCTGTCAGGGGGCTTGCCCTTGTGGCAAAGTGGGGGATAACTCGTCGGTAATACCCCACCACACCTAGGAACGCCCGGACTTGTTTCTTGCGACTTGGTCGGGGCCAATTTTGGATGGCCTCTAACTTGTTCACTTGGGGTTTTACCAGACCTTTTCCCACAATGTAGCCAAGATATTTGGCCTCTGTAAACCCTACAGCGCACTTGGCAGGGTTTGCTGTAAGGCCAGCTCGCCTGAAGGTATCGAGGACTGCCTCCACCTTCTCCCGGTGGGTTTCCCAGTCTGGGGTATGAATGACCACATCGTCCAAGTAGGCAGCAGCATAACTGTTATGCGGGCATAATAGCTTGTCCATGAGGCGCTGGAAGGTAGCTGGGCCCCCATGTAGTCCAAAAGGGAGGACAGTATATTGAAAAAGACCCTCTGGTGTAGAGAACACAGTCTTTTCCTTTGCTTCTTCTGCAAGGGGAATCTGCCAGTACCCCTTTGTCAAGTCTAGGGTAGTCAAGTACCGGGCATTACCCAGACGGTCCACTAGCTCATCTATGCGAGGTATGGGGTACGCGTCGAACTGGGATACTTCGTTTAGTCGCCGGAAGTCGTTGCAAAATCTTGTGGTGCCATCAGGTTTGGGCACCAGCACGATTAGGCTGGACCACTGACTGTGGGATTCTTCGATGATCCCCAACTCCAGCATTTTTTTTACTTCTGCTTTTATTTCCTCCCTTTTTGCCGCTGGCACCCGATAGGGCCTCATTGTTACTCTGGCCCCAGGGTTCGTGACGATGTGGTGATATGTCTCGGTTGTTTGACCCGGTTTTGTCGAGAACACATCTTGGCTCAGGAAGATCATCTCAGACACCTCATTCTTCTGGTCTGGTGTTAAATCGGGAGACACTCTCACCTGTTTGGAAGGCTTGTTTTCCTGGGTTAGGTCTTTTTGGACCGTTGTGCATGCCTCTTGTGCATGCCAGGGTTTCAGAAGGTTAATGTGATAAATCTGTCCTTGTTTTCTGTGTCCTGGCTGCCGCACCTTGTAGGTTACTTCCCCCACGGGTTCAACCACCTTATAGGGCCCCTGCCATTGGGCCAGAAGCTTGCTTTCTGCCATGGGTACCAACACCATAACCCGATCCCCTGGTTGGAACTGTCACACTTTTGCCTGGCGATTGTAATGGGTTCGCTGGGCCTCCTGTGCCTTCTCCAAATGTTCCCGTACAATAGGGGTAACCCGGGCTATCCGGTCTCACATCTGCATTACATGCTGTATTATATTTCTCCCCTTATTGGGTTCCTCTTCCCAGATCTCTTTGGTGATATCTAGTATGCCACGGGGGCGATGCCCGTATAATAACTCGAAGGAGGAAAACCCAGTTGAGGCCTGAGGTACCTCCCGGATAGCGAACATAAGGTAGGGTAGTGGGGTGTCCCAATCCTTCCCGTCCCGACTTACCACCTTCCTTATCATAGCCTTGAGGGTTCGGTTAAACCTTTCTACCAACCCATCAGTCTGCGGATGGTAGACCGAAGTTCTCAGGGTATGTATATGGAGCAGTGTACAGAAGTCCTTCATTAGCTTCGACATAAATGGGGCTCCTTGGTCGGTTAATATCTCCTTCGGTAGCCCCATTCGGGCAAAGATCCCCACCAGCTCTTTGGCTATAGTTTTAGATGCCGTGTTCCGCAGGGGGACGGCTTCTGGGTAGCGAGTAGCATAGTCCAAAACAACAAGTATATATTGGTGGCCCCGAGCCATCTTCTCCAGGGGTCCCACTAGGTCCATGGCTATTCACTCGAAGGGGACCTCTATGATGGGAAGGGGTACTAAAGGTGCCCTCAAGTGGGGACGGGAACTGTGCAGCTGACACTCCGGGCAGGAGGCACAGTACCTCTGCACTTCTTCATGTACTCCGGGCCAGAAGAACCGTCGTAGGACTCGTGCTAGGGTCTTCTCTACCCCCAAATGCCCCCCAAAAAGATGACTATGAGCAAGACTTAATACAGCGTTCTGGTGTTTTTGAGGTACTAGGATCTGCTGTACCTTCTGCTCCTGTACTGGTGCAACCCGGTATAAGAGATCCTTCTTCATTATGAAATAGGGTCCTGGTCCCTGGGTTTTCCCTTCCACGGGGACCGCATCTATTTCAGTCACCTCCTTCCTAATGTTGTCATACCTTGGGTCTTCTGCCTGGTCCCATCCAAAATTTCCTCTCCCGGGGCTAATCTGCCCAAGATCTAGGGGCCCAGTCTCTGTTGCCTCTACTGGTTCAGAAGCATTAGGGTCGGGGTCAGACTCAGGTGCTTCTCCCTCCTGTGTAGCCTCCTTTTCAGCTGCGCGGGTCTGCCTACCTACAAGAGCGACCCTCTGGCTTTCGGTCAGTATTCAGGTTCCCAAGGCCTTAGCTGCCCTTCTTTCCCTTTTTGTCTTTCTACCCTGTCTGGGAGTGGAGAACAAATCTGGGGATATTTCAGAGAAGATTGGGGGTTGACAGTCTGCTGTGGATGCCTCACCAATTTTAGGGTCCCCATCTTTCTCCAATCCCCCTACTGGGAGTAAGTTTCCAAACCCTGGGAAGTCCCTCCCTATGAGCATCGGGTATGGGAGTTTAGGGACTACACCTGCTGCTACCTCAGTAGTGTTCCCTTGGATCTCGATTTTTACTGGGATGTTGGGGTAGTAACTAACTGTCTCATGGACACATGTTATCCCCGTATGTTTAGGCTGCAGCAGCTGACTACGCTTCACGAGCTTCCCTGAGATAAGCGTGATAGCACTCCCCGAATCAACCAGTGCAGTAGTCCCTACCCCATTTAGTTTCACTGGTCTGGTATACATATGTGGGGTTAGTGAGACCCCCACAAGGTGGATTAGGGAGCATGGATCTGCCCAGTTCCCCAGGTTACACTGCATAGGCTCCTCAGCATTGGGACACTGTGCAGCTATGTGTCCCCACTCCCCGCAGGCATAACATCTGTATGGAGCCCTAGGCGTTCCCCGGTCTCTTGGTTTGGGCAATCTAACATCACGATCCTCTTCTCCCTCAGTGCTCCGACTCTTTGTGGCCTCTGATGGGCCTTCAGCCTCTCTCTTTTTCCACCTGGGCCCTCCTGGTGGCCCAGTCACCCGAACTTTAGGGCTTGGTGCTGCTAGTTTAACCCGGGGTGCCTCTTCCTTAACTGGTTGGGTCAGCTCCCTTGCTGTCCTTCGCCTCTCTACCAGGGCGACAACCTCGTCATAGGTGGAGGGTTCATTCTGGCTTACCCAGGCACAAAGGTCTGGTGGTAGTCCCCTCATGTATCGGTCGATGACCAGAACCGCTAGTATCTCTTCCGGACTCCGGGACTCTGTTTACAACCACTTTCGTGCGAGATGGATGAGGTCATACAATTGGGACCATGGGGTTTTGTCTTCCTGGTACCTCCAACTGTGATACTGCTGGGCCCGCACTGCTGTCGTTACCCCAGATCTGGCCAGGATCTCTGCTTTCAGCTGGGGGTAGTCTGCCGCAGCCTCTTCAGGCAGATCATGGTAAGCCTTCTGGGCCTCCCCACACAGGAATGGGGCAAGGATGCCAGACCACTGATCTCGAGGCCAGGCCTCCCGTAGGGCTGTCCTCTCAAAGGCCAGAAGGTATGCCTCTACATCATCTCCAGTGTCATTTTCTGCAGCCAATGGCTGGCCCGTATGAGCCGCATCCCATCATGGCCGCGATCCAGCTCTGTAAGGGACTTTACCTGGTTTACCAGTTCCCACAACATAACTCGGTCTTGAGCAGCCTGGTCCATCAGCAGGCAATTAGTCTCTTGCTGGAGCCGCACTGCCTCCTGTTGGGCGGCTGCCTGGACAAGGGTAGCCTCCTGCTGGGCCGCCGTAGCTTGTATCAGTGCCCGCACTACGTCATCCATTGTGGTGAAAAAAATAAAACCTCTCCTTTTTTTTTTTTTTTAAATCACCCTCCTTCTTCCGCCGCACTGTGCACCCCAAGATCCCACCCTTGACACCAGTGTGACAAAGTTCCTCCTCTATCTTAGTGGGTCCTGCGCTTCTTGTCGGAATTTCTTGCTTCAGAGATTCACCATGTGGGTTGGGGAACAGACCAGAGATCTTCCCCTCTGGAAGAACCCACAGTCCAGGTCAATTGGGAGGTTTGGGGGGAACCCGGGCCCGCCCTCTACTCCGGGTTCCAGCCCAGGGCCCTGTGGACTGCAGCTGTCTATAGTGCCTCCTGTAACAGCTGCATGACAGCTACAACTCCCTGGGCTACTTCCCCATGGCCTCCTCCAAACTCCTTCCTTATTCTCACCACAGGACCTTCCTCCTGGGGTCTGATAACGCTTGTGCTCTTCAGTCCTCCACCAGCACACCCTCTCACTCTCAGCTCCTTGCGCCTCTTGCTCCCAGCTCCTCACACTCGCACCACAAACTGAAGTGAGCTCCTTTTAAAACCCAGGTGCTCTGATTAGCCTGCCTTAATTGATTCTAGCAGCTTCTTCTTAATTGGCTCCAGGTGTCCTAATTAGCCTGCCTGCCTTAACTGGTTCTAGCAGGTTCCTGATTACTCTAGTGCAGCCCCTGCTCTGGTCACTCAGGGAACAGAAAACTACTCATCCAGTGACCAGTATATTTGCCCTCTACCAGACTCCTGTACCCCACTGGTCTGGGTCTGTCACAGCGCATATTAACTTCTTGGCCCAAATATACGTACTGTTCCACTTCTTCAGTTTCTTCTCCTGTTACTGTTATTCAGGCTTTTCTTAAGATATCTGATTGCATGTATTTCATTTTGCAACGGTTCATTTTCAGACCGACCTGACTGCTTTTCTTGTCAAGTCTTTGTAGCATACTCTGCAGTTGGTTGGTGCTTTCGGCAATTAGTACGATGTCGTCCGCAAATCTGAGATGAGATAATCGTTCTCCATTTATTTTAACACCACTCCTCCAATTGATTTTGTTCATAACCATTTCAAGGCAGGTGGTAAATAGTTTTGGTGAAATCGTATCTCCTTGCTTTACGCCTTTCTCTATTGGGATGCGGAGGGGAGTTTTGAGGAGAGTAATGTCTGTTGTACATCCAGTATTCGCTTCCTTCAACAAACTGATGTACTGCGTATTAATGCCGTGCTCTGCGAGTGCCTTTAATATTGCATTGAATGCGACACCATCAAAGGCCTTTTCATAGTCGATGAAAGCAATGCACAGCGGGAGTTTGTATTCCCTTGCTCTTTCTAGAAGTTGGCTATGGGTAAATATATGGTCAATTGTGCTGAAATTTCTTCGAAATCCTGCCTGCTCTCTCGGCTGTTGTTCATCCAGAATTTGCGAGAGTTGGTTTGTTATAAAGAGTTTATAGATATGAGAGAGCAGGCATATAGGGTGATAGTTCTTAAGATTTTCTCGATCCCCCTTCTTGTACAGCAAGATGGTATTTAACTCCTTCCAGCTTGATGGTATTTTTCCTTCTTCGAGATATGGACTGAATCTTAAAGCGAGGGCTTTCCAAAGTTTTTTGCCTCCTGCGGAAATTATTTCTGATGTTATTCCATCTCTGCCTGGAGCTTTTCCCTTCTTCATCTGGTGTAGTGCGTTTCGGACTTCGCTGACGATTATTGGGGGGACGCGTTCTTCTGACTCTTGGAGCGTTGGGAGAGGGACGTTGATTCTTGATTTGAAGAGTTCTGTATAGAAGTCCTTGCAGACCTCCTCCATCCCTGCTCTGTCAATTACTCTCTCCATCCTTGTTCTTCAATGCTGTTATGGTCAATCTATACTGCGCCAATTCCCGCTTGCATGTCCTGAGGCTCTTGCATGATTCAGCTGTTTTAAGGAGCTTTTCTTTCTGGAAGTTCTCAAAGTCATCCTTCAGTTTTTGCCGTATAAGCTTGCACAGAATGGAGTACTTGAGGTTGTTATCCGAGCTCCTTTTCATATTTCTCTGCTTCTCTAACAAGATTTTTGTCTCATTCGAGATTCTTCTGTTTGCCTTCTTCATCTTTTCAATTTCAGCTGCTTTTATGCAACGTCTCAGCTTGCCAGCAAAGATACTATAGTCCTCATCACACTTTTCCGTCTGGCTCCAGTCAAACCCAGAAATCGCTTTCTTCAGCTTTGCTTCATCGAATGTCTTTGGGTGCTGTTTCCTGTTTGCCATCTGTAAAGCTTTCTTTTCCACTACTTCGTTGAAAATCAACTTTGCTCTAAGCAGGCGATGGTCACTGCCGGTGTTGAAGGGCTGCACCACAGAGATGTCTTGAACCATGCGCCTTTTATTGACTAAAATATAGTTGATTTCATCCTTATTCTTCACGTTTGGCGCGATCCATGTCCACCTTTTTGCAATCTTCTTTTTGTACTAGGTGTTTGCCACGTACAGTTCTTTCGTTTCTGCAATCGTTACCAGCCTGTTTCCTCTTTCATTTCTTTCACTGCTGCCGTATCTCCCTATGAACTTTTCACCAGCTTTCCCTCGCCCGACCTTAGCGTTGAAATCTCCCATCGTGACAGTGTAAGTGGACTTTTGCGCGAGGGCTCTTTTGAGCTCTTCATAGAATTCTTCCACTTCTTCGTCCTCACTTGCACTTGTGGGAGCGTAGGCCTGGATGACCTTGAGGATAGCTTTTGACTCCATCTGAATATGCAGCACACCAATACGTGATGATATTAGCTGGCATGATATGACTTTCAAAACCCAATCCTTACTAACGATAAATCCGACTCCTCCAATGTTTCTAGCACCATCTCCCTTTCTGAGCCTCACAGTGCTTCCATCCTTCCAGTTGACTTCCAATTCCTTCTTTCGTTGGGTTTTGCAGATACCGAGGATATCGCATCTTATCCTTTTCTTCTCCTCCATCAGATGGTTTAACGTTTCCTCCCTCGCCAGCGACCTACAATTGTAAGTACACACAGTGAGGTTGTCCTTTTCCATGTTGGCCTAGCACCTGACATTTTTAGCAACCTCTCGTCACTCAATTTCCACTCCACCACCGAAGAATGGTTTGATGACACGCAGGGAACTAAGACCCATGGCTAATACTCAATGGCTAATACTGATGTTTATTTTTAAGCTGTAAAAGGGGTAGGACCTATCTTATAGCAAGCACTCCTTCCTACCAGACCAGTCTTTGCTCTTGCTAACTCAGCTCACTCCCTGGGCTAATTCTGTCCGAGCGCTCTCAAGGAACCTAGGGAATCAGTTTCCAGCAAGGTTAATTGTTTTATTTAATCCTTCTTAACAAAGAAAATCAAAATTTTGCAGATTATTCCCTCAAGAGTCTGTCCAGGCCAAATAGTCCCTTCCTCAAGTCTGTCCCTCATGCCAGTAACTCCAGTAACCAAAATTTCCTGGCTTTTTTCCTCAGAGCCTCATCAATAAAGGATTCCATACAGTCTCCCCTTCTGTCTGTTTGGTTTCTGGAGCAGTTCCTCTCTGCAGTAGCTCCAGCAGCAGTCCACTGGGAGCACTTGACCCTAATCTTTCCAGAGGGTTTTGCAGTCCAGCCCCCTCATTTGCTGCTGCCCTCTTTGATAAATATTAGCTAATTAAGTTCTAGGTCTTTCTCAGGTGCAGCGGGAAGGGTAATCAGCCAGCCAACTGCAGGCCTCTGTCCCTGAAGTAGTAGTATTCCTTAAATATTCACATAAGCAATTTTTTTCTATTTTTATCAATCTAAATTTTCACAGTTTTGCAAAATTATGGGTTTTAAGCATTTTTTCAGTTTTTATCTAGTTAAGTTTTCACAGTTGCAGTAAAATTATGGAAGGCAATTATTTAATGAGAGTAGATGTTGAGATTCAAATAGCTAAAACTTTATAACCATTAAAACACAAAATGTCAACATCATATCAAAATATGCAACGTAAATGTCCTTAAATCAAACTGTAGTTCTCAAGCAGCATTTTTCTCACTTTGCTTATCTGTAAAT